>NC_041381.1:87435364-87443436 GCF_002162155.2 Triticum dicoccoides
GGGGGGAGGTGGCGCGCGCGCGTGCCGGCGAGCGTCGGGCACACGCCGTTCCCCTGTCGGGGGGGAAGACGACAGAGGAGGGGGGGCCAGGCGGGCTGGGCCGCCTCCTGGCTGGGCCGGCCTGCTGCTGCTGGGCTGCGCAGGGGAGGGAAGGCCCAGGTAAGCCCTCCTTCTTTTATTTTTGTTTTCTAATTTTTCTGACATTTGTTTTGATTTAATAAATATATTAAATCATTTAATTTCCTTATGCCAATTTTTGCAGGAGCTAGATATATTATTCCAGAGCTCCTTTATAAATGACATAATTTTTGGACCATATTTCATATATATAGAAATATATTTCCAATGCAAATATTTATCGAATTGATCCAAATGGCCAAAATAAATATCCATGAGCTCCTAAAAATATTGTTTTGATTTTTATCTCTGTCCAATATTTTCAGAGGGCAACATGAGCATTTTCTTGGACCCTTTTGGAGAAATTTTTATTTGGGTCATTTTCAAAAAATGATTCTGAGGTTTCCACCAATCCTCATTTCAAATTTAAATGAAATTTAAATATGATGCACAAATAGCTAGCTAGTCTAAGTCATACCAGACTAGGGATGTGACAACTCGCCCCCACTTGAAAGAATCTCGTCCCGAGATTCAGGGGTCGACGGAAAGAAAGCGGGGTACTCTAGTCGAAGACGATCTTCTCGCTCCCAAGTAGCCTCTCTCTCGGAATGATGAGACCACTGAACTTTGAGAAACTTGATGTTCTGACGTCGGGTAACACGCTCTGCTTGATCAAGAATACGAACCGGGTACTCTCGGTATGTGAGGTTATCTTGGAGATCAAGCGTTTCGTGGTCCACTCCGCGGATGGGATCCGAGAAGCAACGCCTGAGTTGAGAGACATGGAAGACATCATGAACTCGAGAAAGATGTGGGGGTAGTTCCAACTGGTAGGCAACCTCTCCTCATTTAGCGAGAATACGAAAAGGACCAATGTAACGAGGAGCCAACTTGCCCTTGATACCGAAACGATGGGTACCCTTCAAAGGAGTAACCCGAAGGTAAGCTTGGTCGCCAATTTCATAAGTCATATCCTTATGATGACGATCGTACTGACTTTTCTGACGAGACTGGGCTGTTTTCAAATTCTCACGAATGATGCGGACTTGCTCTTCTGCCTCCTGGATCATATCCGGTCCAAAGAATTGTCTTTCACCGGTTTCTGACCAGTTCAAAGGTGTTCGACATCTTCGTCCATAGAGAACCTCAAAAGGAGCTTTCTTGAGGCTGGATTGGTAGCTGTTGTTATAAGAAAACTCGGCGAAAGGAAGACATTTCTCCCAATCCATACCGAAGGAGATAACGCAAGCTCTGAGCATGTCTTCGAGAATTTGATTGACCCGTTCCACCTGACCACTCGACTGAGGGTGGAAAGCAGTACTGAAGGAAAGATGGGTTCCCATGGCAGTTTGGAAACTCTCCCAGAAATGAGAAGTGAAAAGGCTGCCACGGTCTGAATTGATCTCTAGTGGAACACCATGGAGTGACACTATTCGAGAAATATATAAGTCAGCAAGCTGACTAGCAGTGATACTCTCTCGAACAGGGAGGAAGTGAGCCACTTTGGAAAGACGATCAACGACTACGAAGATAGCATTATTCCCTCTCTTGGTCCTGGGAAAACCGGTGATGAAGTCCATACTAACTTTATCCCATTTCCATTCAGGAATAGCTAAAGGCTGAAGGGTGCTAGCAGGTCTTTGATGCTCTGCCTTAACGCGACGACAAATGTCACATTTAGCAATGAACTCAGCGATTTCTCTCTTCATCCTAGTCCACCAGAACCTCTGGCGTAGGTCCTGATACATCTTAGTACTACCGGGATGAATCGTGAGAGGAGATTCATGCGCCTCCTTAAGGATCAATTGTCGCAGATGTTGATTCTTGGGAACCACCAAGCGATTCTCAAAGAAAACAACACCATGATCATCCATAGAGAAACATCCACCAACTCCCTTCTTAATGTTTCTCTTGATCCGGGTAATCCCCCTATCAAACTTCTGGTCAGAGATGATCTGATCCTCAAGGGTAGGTTTCGCCACCAAGGTAGAAAGGAATCCGCGAGGAGCAATGTGAAGGTTAAGCTTACCGAATTCCTCACGGAGAAGTGGTTTGCCTTGCTGCAACATGAGATTGTTGCAATAAGATTTACTGCTTAGAGCATCGGCCATGACATTGGCTTTGCCTGGGGTGTAGGTAATCCCTAGATCATAATCTGTGATGAACTCCAACCAACGTCTTTGCCTAAGGTTCAGATCCGGTTGGGTGAAGATATACTTGAGACTCTGGTGATCGGTGTAGATCTTGCAACGTTTACCAAGGAGGTAATGTCGCCAGGTCTTGAGTGCATAGACTACGGCTGCAAGCTCTAGATCATGTGTAGGATAATTCTCCTCATGTGGATGCAACTGTCGGGATGCATAGGCAATCACATGACGATCCTGCATAAGGATGCAACCTAGTCCCTGTCGTGAGGCGTCGCAGTAGATAATAAAGTCTTTTGTGAAATCCGGTGGCACAAGTATGGGAGCAGAAGTCAGGCGTCTTTTCAGTTCCTGAAAACTATACTCGCACTGTGGGGACCACTCGAACTTTTTATCTTTCTTGAGAAGTTCCGTGAGGGGTTTGGCTACTTTGGAGAAGTTTTCAACAAAGCGGCGACAATAGCTGGCTAGACCAAGGAAGCTCCTAACTTGTTTCACGGTCTCAGGTGGAGTCCAATCGAGAACGGCTTGAACTCTCTCAGGATTGACAGCAATGCCCTTACCAGAGATTACGTGGCCTAGGTAGGTCACTTCTGACAACCAAAATTCACACTTGGAGAACTTGGCATAAAGGCGGTGCTCTCTGAGTTTTTCTAGAACAAGTCTAAGATGTTCGGCATGCTCTTCCTCGTTCTTCGAGTAAATAAGAATATCATCGAGGTAAACCACGACGAACTTATCTAAGTACTCCATGAAGATCGAGTTCATCAAGCGGGAGAATGTGGCTGGGGCGTTGGTTAGGCCAAAGGACATGACGGTGTACTCGTACTGACCATAACGAGTAACAAAAGCTGTCTTGGGAATGTCCCCGTTTCTGATCTTGATTTGATGGTAGCCTAACCTTAAATCCATCTTGGAGAAGACTGAGGATCCAGCGAGCTGATCATACAGGTCGTTGATCCTGGGGAGCGGATACTTGTTCTTGATCGTGACCAAATTAACGGGACGATAATCAACGACCATCCAGTCCGTACCGTCTTTCTTCTTGACAAAGAGGACGGGGCAAGCCCAAGGAGAAGAACTAGGACGGATGAAACCCTTTTGCAAGGACTCATCGAGTTGTTTCTTAAGCTCGGCTAGTTCTAAGGGTGCCATCTTGTAAGGTCTCCGGGAGATTGGAGCTGTTCCTGGGATAAGATCTATGACGAACTCTACATCTCTGTCAGGTGGAACACCTGGCAGTTCCTCTGGAAAGACATCTGGAAAGTCACGGACTACCGGGATATCTTCAAGGTCTGGAAGAGGGCTGGCATTAAGAGAATAGAGCTGACGCTTTGCAACTCTAGTAGAGACGGTGACTAACTTGCCAGATGGGTGTGTAAGCTGAACAGATCTTGTGTAGCAATCAATCTTGGCATGATGAGCTGTCATCCAGTCCATACCCAAGATGATGTTAATATCTGAGGACTTGAGGGCTACAAGTGATGCAAGGAATACAAGTCTATCAACAAGGATTTCATTACCATGGCTGATTCTGGTGGTCTGCCATCTAGACCCTGGGGTTTGGATTTCAAGCGGCGTTGGCATATCACAAAATGACATGTCGTGCAAACGAGCATAGCCTTCAGAAATGAAGGAGTGAGATGCCCCAGTATCAAATAGAACTGATGCTGGGTGACAATTGACAAGGAGTGTACCAAGAACGACATCTGGATCATCATGAGCGTCTTTAGCTGAGACGTGATGCACACATCCACGTTCAGTGGGGGCTGACTTAACACTGATCATCTTGCGTGATGGCTTAATACAGCCAACAGTCTTCTCGGGCTGGGGTGGAGCATAACTAGTCTGAGAGCAATCATGTGCATAGTGTCCTGGCTTCCCGCATGTGAAGCAAGTCCCTGAGGTTGGACGGGGACCCGCACTGACAAGCGGTCTACCAGTAGGCCTGGGTGGAACATACGACTGAGCTGGGGAAGGCACCACATAGGATGACCTCGGTGTATAACCGGAAGGAAGAGCGGAGTTTGGAACCCAAATCCGGCGTTTCTGGGAACTAGAACCGGAGGAAGATCCCAAATCACGGGTGTGCTTACGAGACTCCTCGTAAGTGAGCTGAGCTGTCTCTGCATTGATGGCTTTGTTCACAAGAGCTTGGAATGTATCGCAATGATGCAGGTGAAGATCACGACGCAACTTAGGGTTGAGACCCTTCCGGAACCTAGCCTGCTTCTTAGCATCCGTGGACACTTCTTCTGTGGCATAACGGGCAAGGTTCTCGAACTCTCTGCTATAAGCATCAACAGCCATCCTACTCTGGGTGAAACTACAGAACTCTTCTCTCTTGCGATCAATGAGGGTCTGGGGAATGTGATGCTCGCGAAAAGCCTCAGTGAAATCCTTCCAGGTAGGAATCTGGCCAGCTGGAAGCATAGCCTCATAGTTCTGCCACCAAAGACTAGCAGGACCTTCCAGGTGGTATGTGGCATAAGTGACCTTGTCATCTTCAGCTACGCTCGCGGAACGCAGCTTATGGGTGATGCTACGGAGCCAGTCATCTGCATCGAGTGGCTCGATGGAATGATGAAAGGTAGGTGGGTGCAAGCGAATGAAATCATGAATGGTAGCAGACCCTTTGAACTGATGTGCGGTGTTCTCCTCGATACGTGCCAACAAACGGTTAGACTCACGCTTGTTCCTCTCCATTTCTAACATGAACTCTGTCAGCGAAGGCTGGTCGGGAGGATTCTCATCCCTACCATATCCATGGTTCCGGCTACGATTAAAAGAACTTGATGACATCCTGCGAAACGAAACCCAGGGACGGAATCAGCATCAACTATAGACTGTAGAATGTAGGACAAGGAATTAGTATCACTTGAACTCCTAGGGAAATTCCGGCAGCATAACGGCAGTAAAATGCTCAGAATGAGACATCCTACTAAAAATGGGGTAGTACAACAACTCAACATCACCACTCAAAGTTCTGGGATAGTACCAAACAGACTACACCGGAAATACTCAAAACTGGGGTATGACTCTGATCAACCAGTCCTATGGAACTACGGAGTAGTAACACGTGATCCTGATAGACGGAAGAGAAAGCCTAGTTCCTTAACCCCGTAGGAAAGATAGGATGACTCAGATCAGAAGGCCATGAGGTAAAGGAGTAAAAAGAGCCTTACGTTCCATCCCACAATCAATTCCCTTATATAACTAAAGAATTTCTAGACTCAACTTCGACCAGTATGGCTTGGTAAACCTACAGGCAGTCAGGCTCTGATACCAAAGCTGTCAGGACCCCGACTCGATGCCACATCGATCTAGCATGTAACACCTCATATCGCTTTGCGGCCTCACGCACGGTATCCCCACGGGTGTCGCCTTACCTTTGCCCGGGACCGTTTGCGCATTTTGGCACACGTATATGATGGTGTCGCTAGCATCCATATGATAAAGAGCCTGGGCTGACATGGCTAGTCGTAAACCCAAAGTGGCACTAACTTACAGGGACAGGCATCCATGACCCAGCATCGAACGTGTCGGTCATCAGCGAGTGAATCCAGGCTGTAGCACTGGGCTAACAGGACTCCGGTGAACCGGGCTGTAGCGGGCTAGCAGGACTCCGGTATTCATCGCGTGACATTTCCCCGAAGGGACAGACACAGGATCGAAGAAGGACACATGCCGGCCTGCCTAAGTGTTCCGGAGCAGTAGCAAGCTACCAGGGCTCAGTGGAAGCACTAGGAGACATTTCCCGGTAAGGGAGGCTACTAAGAATAAACAACTAGATAGTCAGATCCCACACATAGCAATACACATTACACGTACGCATAACATGCAAGTATGTGCTTTACAACATGGCATCACAGCATAACTCAACAACTCATATAGATAAAGGCTCAGAAGAGCCGTCATAGCATAAATTGCAAACAGGGGTCACAAGACCCATCATACAGAGCATACAAGCAACAAACGGAAGCATTACATGTCTGGGTACAGACATCTACAAAAGAAAAAGGCTGAAGAGCCTGACTATCTACAACATCCGATCAAGATCGTAGCTGAGGTACTAGCTACTAGTCGAAGTCCATGGGAACACTAGTAAGACCGAAGTCTCCGCTGCAAAAACATAAATAAAGCAACATGAGTACAAAGGTACTCAGCAAGACTTACATCAGATCCTATCATACATGCACTTGTATCAAGAGGGTAACGTGGGGTTTAGTTGCAGCAAGCCAGCTTTGACTCTGTGGCTATCTTGTTCTACGACTACCAGAAACTCTGGAGGTGAAACAACGTACACGAGTCCACTAATCACCACACAATACACTAATATGGATTCGTCCCCGTCTCCCTACGAGAAGGCCATCCATAGCACTCACACTTGTCTTGAGCATTTTATAGTATCCACTTCAAGTTGTCTATGTACCATGTAAGCATCCAAGAAGTCCATAACCGCGGACCCGGCTATTCGAATAGATCATGTTAACCCTGCAGGGGTGTACTTCTTCACACACGCTCTCGCCACTTACCGCCATGTACACGTCATGTATCTCGGCAACCTTCAAGCGGAAGCCTGGCGAGGGTGTCGGCCACGACCTGACTAACCACACAAGACTCTAGTCCAGGTTTATCGCCTATTCGGGTTCCATCCGCAAGGAGATCCGGCCGGGGTGTCGCTTACGGCCCCAAACGATGTGTACAGGGTTCCCGAGCCCACCAACCGGGTGCCACTCGGTACACCGGGCCACGTGTGCCTAGTCTGTCCCAAGCCCACCCTGCCGGGTGCCACTTGGTAGAAAAATAGCACTACCTACAAACACCATAAACTAGTTGCGACTCCTGGACAGAGACCAAGTTGATTAATAAGTCGAGAGGGCACTTAAGCATTCCAATGTGTGGTAGTATCGAGTCATTGGACAACATACATAGAACTCAGTGCTTAAGGACGGTTCCAATGAGACAACCCACCATGTACTCCTACATGGCCTCTCACCGCTACCTTTACCAAATCGTGTTCACACACTTCACCCTCAGCATCAGAACATATCGTGGCACTCCAATTCATTCCCAATGAACCAGACCTGACACAACTCTAAGCAATAGCAGGCATAGCATGGTAGGAACACATCAGTGGCTTCAATCAACTCCTACACATGCTAGTGGGTTTCAACTATTTACTGTGGCAATGACAGGTCATGTAGAGGAATGGGTTCAACTACCGCAGCACAAAGTAGCAGATGAACCGTTTTTGTCCTAATGCAATAACTGAGAGCAGGAGCGAGAGAGTAGGGTTTTATCGAAATGAACAAGCGAGAGAGTAGGGTTTTATCTAGTAAACATTTGGTTTAAAGTCCATTTGAACCAAAGGTTCAAATGTATTACTAAATTAAGTCTCTTAATATGCCCTAATGTGTTTTCCCATATTCAGCATGTATAAGTTGGTTTTTCATGCATGAAACTAGTACAGATGGAAAGGTTGCATTTTTCTGATAATTTTTTATATATAAATTATTTTAATCTGAGCTACGGTTGAATTTCTATGAATTTTTGAAGTTTAAATCATTTTCTGGATTTTCTGAATTATATTAAATCCAGAAATTATATACTGCGTCAGCATGACGTCAGCACGACGTTAGCGGGTCAACGCGGCTGTCCGGGTCAAACCTGACGTGTGGGACCCACACGTCAGTGACAGGGGTTAACAGGGGTTAATTTAGTTTAATTAAAAGGTTAGGGGGGGGGTCGGGCCCACTGGTCAGCGACCCTGGGGGGGTCAAACCCGGTCATCTCGCCGGCGTTTAGCCG
>NC_041381.1:87444359-87466605 GCF_002162155.2 Triticum dicoccoides
GGGGGGAAGACGACAGAGGAGGGGGGGCCAGGCGGGCTGGGCCGCCTCCTGGCTGGGCCGGCCTGCTGCTGCTGGGCTGCGCAGGGGAGGGAAGGCCCAGGTAAGCCCTCCTTCTTTTATTTTTGTTTTCTAATTTTTCTGACATTTGTTTTGATTTAATAAATATATTAAATCATTTAATTTCCTTATGCCAATTTTTGCAGGAGCTAGATATATTATTCCAGAGCTCCTTTATAAATGACATAATTTTTGGACCATATTTCATATATATAGAAATATATTTCCAATGCAAATATTTATCGAATTGATCCAAATGGCCAAAATAAATATCCATGAGCTCCTAAAAATATTGTTTTGATTTTTATCTCTGTCCAATATTTTCAGAGGGCAATATGAGCATTTTCTTGGACCCTTTTGGAGAAATTTTTATTTGAGTCATTTTCAAAAAATGATTCTGAGGTTTCCACCAATCCTCATTTCAAATTTAAATGAAATTTAAATATGATGCACAAATAGCTAGCTAGTCTAAGTCATACCAGACTAGGGATGTGACACTGACGCGAAGTATTTCATTTTCATTTGGCTGACGAGGGTGCGTTGCAGCGACGAGTCCTTGGTTTGATTCCCCACATACACATAATTTTGGTTTTTATAGTATTTCTTTCTCCATTGACAGGTAGGCCCATGTAGATAGATAAAGAACACTAGCTGATGAGGCGCATGCGGACTGTTTGACTGGTCAAGCAGACAAATACGAAGCTATACACTGAGCCAGTGACCGTATAATCACCATATCTCGTATACAATGATCAAAGTGAGCTATCAAGACAAGTTCAGACCGCCAATGCATTTTACTCGGTAATAAATGACCAGGATTGAAGGGCAATACAAATTTGCTTTGTCTTCTATCCTTGAGCTCTTGACAAACCAATGCACTATACGGTTGTCCGGCCACTCCACCCCAGAGCTCTCACCAAGCGTCGTTCATGCCACCGTGTTGCACACTAACCGGTAAGGAAGCAATGGAATCCCACCGCGCCGAGTTCCTCGCCGCCCACGACCGCACACAAAATGTAGGGAAGCGATGGCATCCTGCCGTGCTAAGTTCATCGCTGCTCGCGACCTCACAACTATGTGGGAGGAATTTGAAGATGCCAAGGCCGAATGGGCGGTAGAGCCAGAGGCGGCGAAAGTCGCACAGAGGGAGCGGAAAAGTCAGAAAGCACTCAAGAAAAGAGAGGCCAGCCGCCGCAAGAAAGAAAAGGACGCACGCGCTGCTGCGGAGAGGTCGGCAGAGATCCAAGCACGGTGGGGTGTCACCGACAAAGCTGGGAAGGAGAACGACGGCGTCTGGCCAGCATGTGAGAAGTAGTAGTACTAGTAGTTAGTGTGTGTGTCTCTGTCTGAGTACGAGCATGTACCAGTGCTACTAGTTACTACTGTAGTTTTTAGAGCAAATTACCAGTACATTAGCCTAGACTAAATGGAAAAATTCCTATCCTATGCATCAAATGGCATCTCTTTCTCTATAGGAATTGAGATGCATGTCATCTCATTTCCTATGATTTTCATATTCCTGTGAAATTCCTATCCAATGAACAAAAGGAGGCCTTTGTTGGAGTAACTACTGTAGCTAGCAGTACTGCTGGTACAGTAGTTTTCTTCAAGAAGCGGAATTCAACGAAGTCATGATGGTAACTTCGTCCGAGCAACTTCAAAGTGGAAGTGGGCCTGTGATTTGACGGCTCATTAGTCATTGTTACTGCGGCGCGACGACCTGGGTGACTCTCCCTTGGAGTTCTGCGTGCATGGCATGTGGACCAGGATAGTCGACATCCCGAATGTTGGCGAACGGAAGAATTCTTTCCGATATCAAGGAGCAAGGAAACCGCGTGGTATAGTGTCACTGCTGATTGGTTCGCAAAAAAATAGTATCATTGCTGATTTATAATTATTTTTTATTTCTGATGAATGCTAGCGTTTCAACTCTTACGACGAAGGGTGCCAAACACATCACGTGCTGGATGTCCCACACGTCAGCGTAAGGAGTGAGACATGAACAGCGTGGTAGGGCCCAGCGTAAAAAACAGCGTGGTAGAGCGTCTCCACTTCTTCCACTTCTGGGTTGGAGACCACACGTAGCAGTACTTAGTGGTATGAACGATACAAAGTGCGACCTGGAGAGAAAGACACATCTAGTTGGAAGGTCTCGGGGCATACACGTTAACAAATATAAAAGTTAATATGTGCCTCCAACTAATATAGTAGTAGTAGAGTACTTACGCACGTACTCCATTGTTGGGGAACGTTGCAGAAAATAAAAATTTCCTACGCTTCACCAAGATCAATCTATGGAGTCATCTAGCAACGAGATAGAGGAGTGCATCTACATACCCTTGTAGATCGCGCGGAAGCGTTCAAGAGAACGGGGTTGAGGGAGTCGTACTCGTCGTGATCCAAATCACCGAAGATCCTAGTGCCGAACGGACGGCACCTCCGTGTTCAACACACGTAGGTTGGGATAACGTCTCCTCCTTATTGATCCAGCAAGGGGGAGGGAGAGGTTGATGGAGATCCAGCAGCACAACGGCGCGGTGCTGGAAGTAGCAGTGATCTCGGCACGGCTTCGCTAAGCTCTACGAGAGGGAGAGGTGTTGCGGAGGGAGAGGGAGGCGCCAGGAGCAGGGGTGCGCAGCCCTCCCTCCCCCCTCTTTATATAGGGGCCCTGGGGGGTGGCCGGCCCCCTAGAGATCCCATCTCAAGGAAGTGGGGTCGGCCAAGGGGGGGACTTGCCCCCCAAGTCAAGTGGGGCGCCCCCCATGATGCAGGGCGGAACCCTATGTGGACGATCTTTCATGTTTGGAGTGGATCCTACGGGGAACACGACGAACGAGCGGATGAACACACGGAGAAACACGGGGAGAAATGAGAGAAACTCTAAACCGACAAGAAATCAATCACACAAGGGCTAGATCATCGAACACATAAAGTAGCACAAGATTCAAAATCAACAAAGGAAAGATACAAATGTAGCCGTTCTTCTCCGTGAGGAGGTCTTGATGGTCTTCGCTTGAAGGGGTCTTGAATCCGCTTGGGGGATCTTCTCCGAAGAGGTCGTGAGCTCCGAGGAGAAGTAACCAAGTGGCTGAGCAACGCTCTCACACAAAATATGAGCTAAACCAATGCTAACCCTAACTAGGGGGAGGTGGAGGAGTATATATAGTCTAGAGCCACGAAGGGGTAAGTGAGGGCAAAGGGGTACATGGGTTCGGCCCATTACACTGCGCGCAGACAAGCCGGTAGTATCGGTCATGTGGGCGGTTGTTCCGCTGGTAGCTCATGCAGGGTGGAAGTACCAGACGCGGAAAGCGGTACTACCGCTGGGAGGTCAGGCGCTGGCTTCTGGAGATGGACGTCGAAGGGGGCCAACGGTTGTACCGGTTGTCGTGGTGGTTGTTCCGGTCTTTGGGCAGAAACCAGTAAAACCGGTGCAGCACCGGCCTTTCTCCACTCGATCACAGAAGGTGGGCTGGTTGTTGGGCGGTAGCTGGCCGGTTGTTCCGCCCGAGCGGTGGTTGGGCAGTTGTTCCGGTCCTTCTAGGCTGGGTCTCAGCGGTAGTACCGCTTGGAGTGGGCGGTAGTGCCGCTCGTTCTGGAGCGGCCAGATTCTCTTCCTCCTTCTCTTCCATGCTTGGCCTTGGTCCTTGGATTCTACATGGTCGTCTCGGTTGTACCTGAGCATATGCAATATCCATGCATGAGGTAGTAGCCATGTCTCACATGTAGAAAGTGGAGGTTCGGAGAGGAGCGAGTTCACCTTGTTTCCAATGGTGTATATTCGAGGTCTCGTCGTATGTCCTCTTGGGCTTTGGAGAGTAGTCGGAGTGTACAGGGGATGACCGTGGGATGCTCTGCATCATCTCCCCCCCCCTTGGGAAAGATCCGACCTCGGATCGTGATCCTCATCACCATGGAAACGGTTGTCGTGGACGGACTTGTAGTTGGACGAAGTTGAAGACATGGTGATCGCCGGAGTGATAGACATGCAAAAAGAGCAAACACAAGCAACACTCGGAAATACAATGGTTAGCGCACACAAAGTGTCCATCATGTAAGAATGAGTCCGTGTGGCAAGATTGGTCGTGACAAAGCGCGTGAAGCTTATCAAGATGATCTAGAATGAGATGCAAAGTATTCATGGGAGGAAATGCAATCATTGTGCACACAAATGTGTTGTAAATATGATCAATGCAACCACGGTGCAAAATGATGTCATAGTGAGACGGTTTATCAATAGCATGAATATGGCAATGGATGCTCAACATGTGTATGTTATCATGCAATTGATGGTGGACAATATGATCATGATGTATGAATATGCCATCAAGGTAGATCACAACAAATTTGCTAAGGAAGTGCACAAGCTCATATATCATGGATGACATGGAAATAGATGCAACAAGACAAGCATAATGTGAGTCAATCCATGCATGGGGTGCAAACTTGTGGTGAGTATGATATGTCCATCGAGCATGACATGTATGAGCACAATCAACAAATATGGAGGTGTTGGTCTACGAAAGCTTGATAACGAGGCATGGGTGGAGTTCCGAAGGTGCATCCAATAAGTGCGAGCGCTCCTCAATGTGAAGGTCCATGTCGCCTATCTCCAATGTCGCTCCTCCGTTCACGAGATGTATCATGTAGACAACAAGAAGGAAACAACAATGAAAGAGTGACCCATCCAATATGCGTATTTGAGGATGGCTCAAAGAGAAGGAGTTCACCTTTATGAGGATGTCGAAAATGTTGGTGTCACACATCATGTATGCCTTCACATAGCCAATATGTCTCATGTTGTTAACGCCTTGTAAATCCTCCAAAATGAAAGAACATGATAAACACTCAGAAAAACAAATGATGTTAGAGGACATGTAAGACCTATCATTCGAGTGGTAATATGCCCAACAAGTGTATGCATCATGCTCATCATAAGAAAGGACAAGGGAGTATTGCATAGTATGGAGGCATATGGTGCAAGAACAACCAAATACAATAGGCTCAATCAAACAAGCATGCATCACAAGTAAAGTGTCAAAGTCTCCAAGATCAATAAGCATAGTATGGTTGCACTCAATACAAGTGGATATGAGAGATGCAACTAATGGAGACAAGAGACAATCATCATGGCAAATTAAGTGAGAGGCATGAACATATATGTCATCAACCCAAGAAAGCAAGTGATAGTGGAACATGGGTGATGCAACATAGCAACCAATCATAGCGATCAAGTCAAGCAAGCTAGTAGTGCGAAGATGCAACGTACTAGAAGGAATCATGGTAAGCATGTCATGTGTGCAAATAGTGGGCATGAATAATTCACATGTCATAGCACAAGCATGAAAGCAAGATATGAGGAAAGTAGGTTCATGGTGTTGGCAAGAAGTCCTATGTAAATAGCAATGTAACATCATGACTCTCCCAACACAAGAATCAACAATAGCATGAGGCACATGATAAACATGGCAAAAGTAACAAGGATCTCCACCAAGCATGCAAATACACATAGGAATATCATAATGGTGCATCATGGCTAAATGCAAGCAAGGGTCACAATTGCATGGCAAAGGCATAGAAGCAAGGATAACATGCAAAGTGAACACGGGAAAATGAGCATAAGGTGACAAGTGGTAAATAGCCCATAGCTGTGTGAGAGACAAGTAAAAGAGATGCGCGTAGTCGATGCGCGAAGAGAACGGTGGTAAGGACAATTCACGTGATCCCAAAGCATCATTGCTCTCAAGAGCTCATTTCGTCAACTCTTGTGATTGAGAGGTTGACGAGTATACATGAGTACCTACACAAAACAATAACAAAGGAAAAATTGTGTGTGCATGGTATATGTACACATCATCCATCATGATGCGCACATGCATGTGTCGGTTAGCACAAAATAGCCAATGCTCAAATAAATGAGATGTGTGGTATAGAAACATGTCATCCATCATGAGAGGTTTGTTATTATGTATAGCATAATGGAGACTCAAATTGTGTAATTCATCATGATAAATATCTAGAGCATTATTATTCATGGAATGCATAAGGTGCACGCAATTATGGGAATCATGTAAAGTATGGAATGCATCAAAATATCCTAATATGTATGAGGAAACCATGAGGGTCTCCTCATGAGCAAGAGTAGAAACATCACCTGGAGAATATTGACAACATCCAAAACAATGTATATTCGGAACAATGTGATCATGGCATGGCATAGTACATGAATTGCACAAATCATGTAAAGGAAGCATGGCAATATCATCACATGAAAAACAAAAGCCAATGACCATCATCTCGTCATCTATGCCATAAGTGCAAATAGGATTTATTTTAATGGGGCATGCATAGTTACTATGTTGAGATTGAAATGATGCAATATGGGAGATCTCACTCATAGCATATGACAAGTTCAAAGGATTGTCGAACATGATGTGACCAATAGAATTTTCACATGATATCCTATGGAGGATAGCATCACAACTAGGCAACTCAACATGCTCGTCATCATATTCATCATAAATAGGTAAGTCAAGGCATGAAGAAGTCTCACTAGCATGAAGCATGGGAATAGGTGGGTCAACATCATGGAAGCAATCAATGTCAAGAGAGTCCACTAGTGGGACAAGAGAAGCACCATCACCTATGTTACCTTTGGAGCGTCGCTCATGTGTTGTAGGTGAGGTGTTGAAGATCCACTCGTTGTCATCTTCATCTTGATGGAACCATGTCGGGGTGCATCATCGTCCACCATGGCCATCGATTTTCCCATTGGAGGGATGGACTCGTCTAGGGTAGGCATGTCGTCATGTAGGAGACCTAGCACTAAAGAAGAAAACACACTAGGAGTAGAGGTTAAGTCGTTAGCAATCATAGTGGCCTCACATACCGTCTCAACTACCTCACTCACTACGTGTTGTGGCTCACTCACTCCCTCAAGGATGCTCTCACTCATATGGTTGGTGGAGTCACTCAAATGGCTCTCAACCTCACATAGAATGTGTGGCATGCTCTCATGTGTGGGGCTAGTGGTGGTCACACTCATCCTCCCATAGGAAATGCTCTCAATGTCATGTATGGTGGAGTCACTCATGTCACTCATGGGGTGGTGGCTCTCCTCACATGACAAATTGGGCATCTCGACATATGTGGGTGTCGGAGAGGTGTAGGTGCAAATGTCTCCACGCTCGGTCACGTAGCTTGACTCGGAGTATGAGTCCAATGTGTGCGCTGTCTTCATGTTGTCGAAGAGGTTCGCGCTCGTCGCCGTGGTCGAAGGGGATGGCCCTTGCTCGACCTTCTTGTCACTGTCTTGGTGTGGGAGGCCCATATGATGTGGCACCTCATATCTCGTCTCCATGACCGAAGGGAATTTCCCATGCTCGGCCATCTTCCGTGAGGGGCTTCCGAAGATGGAAGTGTCACCCTCGCTCGTAGGTAGTCGCCTTGGACTTGATGAAGTCGATGTAGGCGTACACGTGGGAAGTAGGCAAAGATGTCGTACGTCCAAAGGCGAAGATGCCTTCATAGCACTTGGCAAAGATGCCAAAGTGGTTGTTGTAGCCATAGCGCCGTCTTGTTTGCGGTCGTATCGCGGTCTTATTTTGTGCTCTTGAAGCTTGGACTTGGTGTGAAGTAGGGCTTGTTGGGACTTGTGCATTTGCGCTTGTGGAGCATCTTCATGATGATGGTGTCGTTGTCGCGCTTGAGCTCCTTGGCATTCGTTGTCGTCGTGCACATGATGCTTGGAGCTGACTTGCCCTTCATGACGATGTGGATCACGAACGTGATGGTGGTCGCCATGTAGATGTTGACTTGGACGACTTGCGCTAGAATCTTGTTTGCGCTCCGAAGATGATCGACTTGGTCGCCCCCGCCTAGAAGATGACAAAGGGGAAGTAGACTTGATCAAGGCTCTAATCTCCTCCATCCTTGCATCTTGCTCCTCTTTATGTGCGGAAAGCTTCTTGTCGATGTAGTCCCTTTTCCTTGCTTCGGAGTGACGAATGTCGATGGAGATGTTCTCGATGCGCTCTCGCAATCTTGATTGTGCGCCTTGCATTTGTCGTTGTAGATCAAAGATAGACACTTTGGAGATGTAGTTGTTCACGCCGTCGTTGTTGTCGTATACCGGAGAGGAATTGCCTTTCCTATCCATCACAAGACTCGAGCAAATATGAGTGGGAGAAAGAGAAGAACTTATACCAATGTACCTTGACCGATGTTGACAATGAATCAAGTTCACTCAAATGCGGACAATGAAATAGCACTATTGGTACCAATCCTTGTCGGTTCTCACACCTACACAAGTAAAGCTTATGGAGGAGCTCGGTGAGGATAGTGGCACAAAAATTTAATGCAAAATGTTAGCAAGAGTCAATAATGTTGAAAGAGATTCACAAATTCGCAAGTGAAACAAATGGACCAATAGCAATATGTGGCACACGGAAACACACACATGGATAGATAAATGGGGTCGTGCAACCAAGGAATGAGCACAAAATGTGGAATCCACGGAAAACGCTCGTGTTGCACAACTCAAGAGAGACGCTAGCACGATTGCTCTATAGGCAGATATGACACTTGTGCACAACCTATAAGATGCAAAATGGTTAAACTTTCTATCCCAAGTATGCTATGTATGTATGGTTCCCGGTGTTTCTCTCAAGATGATCCAAGATGATTGGTTATGGAAATCTTATGCAATGTGATATGATGCTATGACACTTGCTTACAAGCTTCTTTGCTCTCTCTTTCTTTTTCTTAAAAGCTTTATTTCTTTTTTTTCTATGGCCACTTTTGCACAATGTACAAACCAAGATAGCAATTGTGTATATGCAGGAACAAACTTGTGACACAAGATATGATACCAATATATGCACCACGATGATATGGTATGTATGCTATGGGAAGTATGATCACTAATGTGCACAAGTTACGTTGCCGACAATACTCAAATGGCTAGTCTCGATAGGCAAGTAACACAAAATGGGCTAGGGGTTATCAATGCAATTTGCAAGGGGAATATACAATGGTGTCGTCGAAGTTACCGTCCTTTGCGATGATGAGTGGCGGTGTTCTTGATGTAGATACCAAGATGATGGAACTCGTCCCTAAGTAGCCGAAGCACCTTAGGAAACGCAAAAACCGCAAACTCAAAATGTCAAATGGTGGTAGCGAGAAAGTGGTGGTGGTTTGCACTTGGCAATGCGAAATTGGAATGATGGTCTATACACGTGCCGGAGTTGAAGTTGCCGTCCCTAAGTAGCCTAAACACCTTAGGAGACACAAGCCACAACTCAAACAAAATTGGGTTAAGTTGGGTGGCTAAGCCTATGCGAAAGTGGTGGTGGTGGTTGATGAAGAATTAATTGTCCCTAAGTAGCCTAAACACCTTATGAGACTCAAGTCACTACTCAAACAACCTCAAATGCTATGGGGATTAAAATGGGTTAGGTTGCGGAAAGCTATGGTGGTTATGCGGATGATATGGTGGAGGGCCTAGGCAAACTTTCAAAATTTTGGAAACTTTTATGGAGTCAAATGGTGTTGGAACCTATCTATATGGATGGGGGATGTCAATAGCTACTCAACGAGCTAAAGAACGCGAAAATCGGACTCCGGATGTGGAAGTTATGGGCAAAACGGTGAAACTCGGAACGCTGAAACTGGGTGGGGCGGTAGTACCACTCGGATGGGCGGTAGTACCGCTCGGATGGGCGGTAGTACCGCTTGTGGTACTCAGCGGTAGTACCGCTTGGAGGGGCGGTAGTACCGCTCGTGTCAGGATTCTTCACAGTTCGAATTGGGGCGCGGTTTTGGGGCGGGAATGGATGATTTCGGGGGCAAAATTGGATGGATTTCGTGGATGGGAAGAGGGGAAACTTGGGGGAATGCTAGATCCACTTGAAACCAAAAAATTCCATGGATCAAATCAACAAAACATCATCAAACCAACAAATCACAAAAAAATTGGGGGCTATTTTTGGTGGGGATTTTCATATTTAGGACGAAAACAACAAAATCAAGCTAGAAAACACGGGGTAGGGGCTCCAAAAACGTGATCAACGTGGCTCATGATACCAAGATGATGTAGGGCGGAACCCTATGTGGACGATCTTTCACGTTTGGAGTGAATCCTACGGGGAACACGACGAACGAGCGGAAGAACACACGGTGAAACACGGGGAGGAATGAGAGAAACTCTAAACCGACAAGTAATTCACACAAGGGCTAGATCATCGAACACATAAGGTAGCACAAGATTCAAAATCAACAAAGGAAAGATACAAAGGCAGTCGTTCTTCTCCGTGAGGAGGTCTTGATGGTCTTCCCTTGAAGGGGTCTTGAATCCGCTTGGGGATCTTCTCCGAAGAGGTCGTGAGCTCCGAGGAGAAGTAACCAAGTGGATGAGCAAGGCTCTCACACAAAATATGAGCTAAACCAATGCTAACCCTAACTAGGGGGAGGTTGAGGAATATATATAGTCTAGAGCCACGAAGGGGTAAGTGAGGGCGAAGGGGTACATGGGCTCGGCCCATTACACTGCGCGCAGACAGGCCGGTAGTACCGGTCATGTGGGCGGTTGTTCCGCTGGTAGCTCATGCAGGGCGGAAGTACCGGACGCGGAAAGCGGTGCTACCGCTGGGAGGTCAGGCCCTGGCTTCTGGAGATGGAAGTCGAAGGGGGCCAGCGGTTGTACCGGTTGTCGTGGCGGTTTTTCCGGTCTTTGGGCAGAAACCGGTAAAACCGGTGCAGCACCGGCCTTGCTCCGCTCGATCACAGAAGGTGGGCCGGTTGTTGGGCGGTAGCTGGGCGGTTGTTCCGCCTGGGCGGTGGCTGGGCGGTTGTTTCCATCCTTCTGGGCTGGGTCTCGGCGGCAGTACCGCTTGGAGTGGGCGGTAGTACCGCTCGTTCTGGAGCGGCCAGGTTCTCTTCCTCCTTCTCTTCCATGCTTGGCCTTGGTCCTTGGATTCTCCACGGTCGTCTCGGTTGTACCTGAGCATATGCAAGATCCATGCATGAGGTAGCAGCCATGTCTCACATGTAGAAAGTGGAGGTTCGTAGAGGAGCGAGTTCACCTTGTGTCCAATGGTGTATATTCGAGGTCTCGTCGTATGTCCTCTTGGGGCTTGGAGAGTAGTCAGAGTGTACATGGGGATGACCGTGGGATGCTCCGCATCACCCCACCCCTAGGGTTTCCAACCCTAGGCGCAGGGGAGGCCCAAGGGGGGCACACCAGCCCACCAGGGGCTGGTTCCCTTCCCCACTTCAGCCCATGGGGCCCTCTAGGATAGGTGGCCCCACCCGATGGACCCCCGGGACCCTTCCGGTGGTCCCGGTACAATACCGGTGACCCCCGAAACTTTCCCGATGGCCGAAACTGGACTCCCTATATATAATTCTTCACCTCCGGACCATTCCGGAACTCCTAGTGACGTCGGAGATCTCATCCGGGACTCCGAACAACTTTCGGGTTACCACATACTAGTATCTCTACAACCCTAGCGTCACCGAACCTTAAGTGTCTAGACCCTACGGGTTCGGGAGACATGCAAACATGACCGAGACGATTCTCCGGCCAATAACCAACAGAGGGATCTGGATACCCATGTTGGCTCCCACATGTTCCACGATGATCTCATCGAATGAACCACGATGTCGAGGATTCATGTAATCCCGTATACAATTTCCTTTGTCAATCGGTATGTTACTTGCCCGAGATTCGATCGTCGGTATCCCAATACCACGTTCAATCTTGCTACCGGTAAGTCACTTTACTCGTACCGTAATGCATGATCCCGTGACCAACCACTTAGTCACTTTGAGCTCATTATGATGATGCATTACCGAGTGGGCCCAGAGATACCTCTGCGTCATACGGAGTGACAAGTCCGAGTCTTGATCCGTGTCAACCCAACAGACACTTTCGGAGATACCTGTTGTACACCTTTATAGTCACCCAGTTACGTTGTGACGATTGGTACACCCAAAGCACTCCTACGGCATCCGGGAGTTACACGATCTCATGGCCTAAGGAAATGATACTTGACATTGGAAAAGCTCTAGCAAACGAACTACACGATCTTCTGCTATGCTTAGGATTGGGTCTTGTCCATCACATCATTCTCCCAATGATGTGATCCCATTATCAATGACATCCAATGTCCATGGTCAGGAAACCGTGACCATCTATTGATAAACAAGCTAGTCGACTAGAGGCTCACTAGGGACATGTTGTGGTCTATGTATTCACACATGTATTACGATTTCCAGATAACACAATTATAGCATGAATAATAGACAATTATCATGAATGAGGAAATATAATATTAACCATTTTATTATTGCCTCTAGGGCATATTTCCAACAGTCTCCCACTTGCACTAGAGTCAATAATCTAGTTACATTGTGATGAATCGAACACCCATAGAGTTCTGGTGTTGATCATGTTTTGCTCGCGGAAGAGGTGTAGTCAACGGATATGCGACATTCAGATCCGTATGCACTTTGCAAATATCTATGTCTCCATCTTGAACATTTTCACGAATGGAGTTGAAGCGACGCTTGATGTGCCTGGTCTTCTTGTGAAACCTGGGCTCCTTGGCAAGGGCAATAGCTCCAGTGTTGTCACAGAAGAGGGTGATTGGGCCCAACGCAATGGGTATGACTCCTAGGTCGGTGATGAACTCCTTCATCCAGATTGCTTCATGCGCTGCCCCCGAGGCTGCCATGTACTCCGCTTCACATGTAGATCCCGCCACGACGCTTTGCTTGCAACTGCACCAACTTACTGACCCACCATTCAAAATATACACGTATCCGGTTTGTGACTTAGAGTCATCCAGATCTGTGTCAAAGCTAGCATCGACGTAACCCTTTACGACGAGCTCTTCGTCACCTCCATATATGAGAAACATATCCTTAGTCCTTTTCAGGTACTTCAGGATATTCTTGACCGTTGTCCAGTGTTTCATGCCGGGATTACTTTGGTACCTTCCTACCAAACTTACGGCAAGGTTTACATCAGGTCTGGTACACAACATGGCATACATGATAGACCCTATGGCCGAGGCATAGGGGACGACACTCATCTTTTCTCTATCTTCTGCCGTGGTCAGACATTGAGCCGAGCTCAATTTCACACCTTGCAACACAGGCAAGAACCCCTTCTTGGACTGGTCCATATTGAACTTCTTCAATATCTTATCAAGGTATGTGCTTTGTGAAAGTCCTATGAGGCATCTCGATCTATCTCTATAGATCTTGATGCCTAATATGTAAGCAGCTTCTCCAAGGTCCTTCATTGAAAAACACTTATTCAAGTAGGCCTTAATGTTGTCCAAAAGTTATATATCATTTCCCATCAAAAGTATGTCATCCACATATAATATGAGAAATGCTACAGAGCTCGCACTTACTTTCTTGTAAACATAGGCTTCTCCATAAGTCTGCATAAACCCAAACGCTTTGATCATTTCATTAAAGCGAATGTTCCAACTCCGAGTTGCTTGCACCAGCCCATAGATGGAGCGCTGGAGCTTGCATACCCTGTTAGCATTCTTAGGATCGACAAAACCTTTCGGCTGCATCATATACAGTTCTTCCTTAAGATGGCCGTTAAGGAATGTCGTTTTGACGTCCATTTGCCATATCTCATAATCATAGTATGCGACAATTTCTAACATGATTCGGACGGACTTCAGCTTCGCTACGGGAGAGAAAGTCTCATCGTAGTCAACCCCTTGAACTTGTCGATAACCCTTAGTGACAAGTCGAGCTTTATAGATGGTAAGATTACCATCCGCATCCGTCTTCTTCTTAAAGATCCATTTGTTTTCTATCGCTCGCCGATCATCGGGCAAGTCTGTCAAAGTCCACACTTTGTTTTCATACATGGATCCTATCTCAGATTGCATGGCTTCAAGCCATTTGTTGGAATCTGGGCCTGCCATTGCTTCTTCAAAGTTCGAAGGTTCACCGTTGTCTAAAAACATTATTTCCAGGACAGGATTGCCATACCACTCTGGTGTGGAGCGTGTCCTCGTGGACCTACGGAGTTCAGTAGTAACTTGATCCTAAGTACCTTGATCATCATCATTAACTTCCTCCCTAGTCGGTGCAGGCACCACAGGAACATCTTCCTGAGCTGCGCTACTTTCAAGAGGTAGTACTTCATCAAGTTCCACTTTCCTCCCACTTACTTCTTTCGAGAGAAACTCTTCTCCAGAAAGGACCCGTTCTTGGCAACAAAGATCTTGCCTTCGGATCTGAGGTAGAAGGTATACCCAATGGTTTCCTTAGGGTATCCTATGAAGACACATTTTTCCGACTTGGGTTCGAGCTGTTCAGGTTGAAGTTTCTTGACATAAGCATCGCATCCCCAAACTTTTAGAAACGACAGCTTAGGTTTCTTCCCAAACCATAATTCATACAGTGTCGTCTCAACGGATTTAGACGGTGCCCTATTTAAAGTGAATGTAGCTGTCTCTAGAGCGTATCCCCAAAATGATAGCGGTAAATCGGTGAGTGACATCATAGATCGCACCATATCCAATAGAGTGCGATTACGACGTTCGGACACACCGTTACGCTGAGGTGTTCCAGGCGGTGTGAGTTGTGAAACGATTCCACATTTCCTTAAGTGCGTGCCAAATTCGTGACTTAAATATTCTCCCCCACGATCTGATCGTAAGAATTTTATCTTTCGGTCACGTTGATTCTCTACCTCATTCTGAAATTCCTTGAACTTTTCAAGTAGACATACCCATATCTACTCAAGTCGTCAGTGAGAGTGAGAACATAACGATATCCTCCGCGATCCTCAACGCTCATTGGACCGCACACATCAGTATGTATGATTTCCAATAAGTTGGTTGCTCGCTCCATTGTTCCGGAGAACGGAGTCTTGGTCATTTTGCCCATAAGGCATGGTTCGCACGTGTCAAATGATTCGTAATCAAGAGACTCCAAAAGTCCATCAGCATGGAGCTTCTTCATGCGTTTGACACCAATGTGACCAAGGCGGCAGTGCCACAAGTATGTGGGACTATTGTTGTCAACTTTACATCTTTTGGTATTCACACTATGAATATGTGTAACATCACGTTCGAGATTCATTAAGAATAAACCATTGATTAGCGAGGCATGACCATAAAACATATCTCTCATATAAATAGAACAACCATTATTCTCGGATTTAAATGAGTAGCCATCTCGCATTAAACGAGATCCAGATACAATGTTCATGCTCAAAGCTGGCACTAAATAACAATTATTGACGTTTAAAACTAATCCCGTAGGTAAATGTAGAGGTAGCGTGTCGATGGCGATCACATCGACCTTGGAACCATTCCCAACGCGCATCGTCACCTCGTCCTTCGCCAGTCTCCGCTTATTCCGCAGCTCCTCTTTTGAGTTACAAATATGAGCAACCGCACCGGTATCATACCCAGGAGCTACTACGAGTACTGGTAAGGTACACATCAATTACATATATATCACATATACCTTTAGTGTTGCCGGCCTTCTTGTCCGCTAAGTATTTGGGGCAGTTCCGCTTCCAGTGTCCCTTTCCCTTGCAATAAAAGTACTCAGTCTCAGGTTTGGGTCCATTCTTTGGCTTCTTCCCGGCAACTGGATTACCGGGCGCGGCAACTCCCTTGCCATCCTTCTTGAAGTTCTTCTTACCCTTGCCTTTCTTGAAACTAGTGGCTTTATTAACCATCAACACTTGATGTTCCTTTTTGACTTCCACCTCTGCTGATTTCAGCATTGAAAATACTTCAGGAATAGTTTTCACCATCCCCTGCATATTGTAGTTCATCACAAAGCTCTTGTAGCTAAGTGGGAGCGACTGAAGGATTTTGTCAATGACCGCCTCGTCCGGGAGGTTAATGTCCAGCTGGGACAAGCGGTTGTGCAACCCAGACATTTTGAGTATGTGCTCACTAACAGAACTATTTTCCTCCATATTACAACTGTAGAACTTGTCGAAGACTTCATATCTCTGAACCCGGGCATGAGCTTGGAAAACCATTTTCAGCTCTTCGAACATCTCATATGCTCCGTGTTGCTCAAAACGCTTTTGGAGCCCCGGTTCTAAGCTGTAAAGCATGCCGCACTGAACGAGGGAGTAATCATCAGCACGTGACTGCCAAGCGTTCATAACGTCTTGGTTCTCTTGGATGGGTGCTTCACCTAGCGGTCCTTCTAGGACATATGCTTTCTTGGAAGCTATGAGGATGATCCTCAGGTTCCGGACCTAGTCCGAATAGTTGCTGCCATCATCTTTCAGCTTGTTTTTCTCTAGGAACGCGTTGAAGTTGAGGTTGACATGAGCGTTGGCCATTTGATCTACAAGACATTTTGCAAAGGTTTTTAGACTAAGTTCATGATAATTTAAGTTCATCTAATCAAACTATTTAATGAACTCCCACCTAGATTAGACATCCCTCTAGTCATCTAAGTGACAGATGATCCGACTCAACTAGACCGTGTCCGATCATCACGTGAGACGGACTAGTTATTATCGGTGAACATCTCCATGTTGATCGTATCTTCCATACGACTCATGTTCGACCTTTCAGTCTCTTGTGTTCCAAGGCCATGTCTGTACATGCTAGGCTCGTCAAGTCAAACTAAGTGTTTTGCATGTGTAAATCTGTCTTACACCCGTTGTATGTGAACGTTAGAATCTATCACACCCGATCATCACGTGGTGCTTCGAAACAACGAACTTTCGCAACGGCGCACGGTTAGGGGGAACACTTTCTTGAAATTATTATAAGGGATCATCTTATTTACTACCGTCATACTAAGCAAATAAGAAGCAAAACATGATAAACATCACATGCAATCAAATAGTGACATGATATGGCCAATATCATATTGCTCCTTTGATCTCCATCTTCGGGGTGCCATGATCATCTTCGTCACTGGCATGACACCATGATCTCCATCATCATGATCTCCATCATCGTGTCTTCATGAAGTTGTCACGCCAACGATTACTTCTACTTCTATGGCTAACGTGTTTAGCAATAAAGTAAAGTAATTTTCATGGCGTTATTCAATGACTCGCAGGTCATACAAAAAATAAAGACAACTCCTATGGCTCCTGCCAGTTGTCATACTCATCGACATGCAAGTCGTGATTCCTATTACAAGAACATGATCAATCTCATACATCACATATATTTCATTCATCACATCCTTTTGGCCATATCACATCACAAAGCATATGCTGCAAAAACAAGTTAGACGTCCTCTAATTGTTGTTGCTTGTTTTTACGTGGCTTCTATACGTTTCTAGCAAGAACGTTTCTTACCTACGTAAAACCACAATGTGATATGTCAATTTCTATTTACCCTTCATAAGGACCCTTTTCATCGAATCCGATCCGACTAAAGTGGGAGAGACAAACACCCTCTAGCCACCTTATGCAACTAGTGCATGTCAGTCGGTGGAACCCGTCTCACGTAAGCGTACGTGTAAGGTCGGTTTGGGCCGCTTCATCCCACAATGCCGCCGAAACAAGATAAGACTAGTAGTGGCAAGAAAATTTACAACATCTATGCCCACAACAAGTTTTTGTTCTACTCGTGCATAGAAACTACACATAGACCTAGCTCATGATGCCACTGTTGGGGAACGTTGCCGAAAATAAAAAAATTCTACGCCTCACCAAGATCAATCTATGGAGTCATCTAGCAACGAGATAGAGGAGTGCATCTACATACCCTTGTAGATCGCGCAGAAGCGTTCAAGAGAACGGGGTTGAGGGAGTCGTACTCGTCGTGATCCAAATCACCGAAGATCCTAGTGCCGAACGGACGGCACCTCCGTGTTCAACGCACGTACGGTTGGGATAACGTCTCCTCCTTCTTGATCCAGCAAGGGGGAGGGAGAGGTTGATGGAGATCCAGCAGCACGACGGCGTGGTGGTGGAAGTAGCGGTGATCTCGGCAGGGCTTCGCTAAGCTCTACGAGAGGGAGAGGTGTTGCGGAGGGAGAGGGAGGTGCCAGGAGCAGGGGTGCGCAGCCCTCCCTCCCCCCTCTTTATATAGGGGCCCTGGGGGGTGGACAGCCCCCTAGAGATCCCATCTCAAGGGGGGGCGGCGGCCAAGGGGGGGATTTGCCCCCAAAGTCAAGTGGGGCGCCCCCCCACCCCTAGGGTTTCCAACCCTAGGCGCAGGGGAGGCCCAAGGGGAGCGCACCAGCCCACCAGGGGATGGTTTCCTTCCCCACTTCAGCCCATGGGGCCCTCCGGGATAGGTGGCCCCACCCGATGGACCCCCGGGACCCTTCCGGTGGTCCCGGTACAATATCGGTGACCCTCGAAACTTTCCCGATGGCCGAAACTGGACTTCCTATATATAATTCTTCACCTCCGGACCATTTCGGAACTCCTCGTGACGTCCGGCATCTCATCCGCGACTCCGAAAAACTTTCGGGTTACCGCATACTAGTATCTCTACAACCCTACCGTCACCAAACCTTAAGTGTGTAGACCCTACGGGTTCGGGAGACATGCAGACATGATCGAGACGATTCTCCCACCAATAACCAACAGCGGGATCTGGATACCCATGCTGGCTCCCACATGTTCCATGATGATCTCATCGAATGAACCACGATGTCGAGGATTCAAGTAATCCCGTATACAATTTCCTTTGTCAATCGTTACGTTACTTGCCCGAGATTCGATCGTCGGTATCCCAATACCTCGTTCAATCTTGTTACCGGCAAGTCACTTTACTCGTACCGTAATGCATGATCTCATGACCAACCACTTAGTCACTTTGAGCTCATTATGATGATGCATTACCGAGTGGGCCCAGAGATACCTCTTCGTCATACGGAGTGACAAGTCCCAGTCTCGATCCGTGTCAACCCAAGAGACACTTTCGGAGATACCTGTAGTATACCTTTATAGTCACCCAGTTACGTTGTGACGTTTGGTACACCCAAAGCACTCCTACTGCATCCGGGAGTTACACGATCTCATGGTCTAAGGAAATGATACTTGACATTGGAAAAGCTCTAGCAAACGAACTACACGATCTTGTGCTATGCTTAGGATTGGGTCTTGTCCATCACATCATTCTCCCAATGATGTGATCCCATTATCAATGACATACAATGTCCATGGTCAGGAAACTGTGACCATCTATTGATAAACGAGCTAGTCGACTAGAGGCTCACTAGGGACATGTTGTGGTCTATGTATTCACACATGTATTATGATTTCCGGATAACACAATTATAGCATGAATAATAGACAATTATCATTAACGAGGAAATATAATAATAACCATTTTATTATTGCCTCTAGGGCATATTTCCAACAGTGTACTCCATAACATCACCGAGCATTGCACGTACAACATTTAGTGGTAGTACGTAGTAAGAGACAAATGCCGCCCAAGAGTTCCCTTCTCGACCTACTTTTGGGTGTTTGGTAGAGTGTATGGAGGGTGCATGAGTCCACACTAGTTTAGCACAGATACACTAGAAGCATGCATGAAGAGAGCATGCATGAAGAGGGGTGTTGAGTTGAGCATGCATGAAGAGGGAAGAACTATGATGAGACGAGAACACAACCAAACACACCTTATATGCCACGCATGTTCATACCATTTGTGCCTTTCTACTTCACTTACTGCGCTACATTACTTAGGTTCGTACGTCCACTCCTGGGTACATGTCCATCTCGTAGTTCCAGTCCCACGTGTTCTTCATATAGATGGAACGATCCTTGCATAACACGTGTACCTTGATGCTAGATGTCTTGCATGTTGGCAAAAGGATGAACAAAGCTCACGTAAAAAATAGAGTGGAAGAACATAGATACCGGACGACCGAGAAGGAGCAAGGAACCTCGTGGTGGAGCGTCTGCACTCATAATATTTAATATTATTCAGCGATATAAAGTTAACCAATCATCTCCACAGTGGACTGGAAGAGTACGAAACACGGCAGCCCAGTGTAGTTACATCATACTAGTACATGGCTAACCCACGCTATCACCATATTACTTGGCTTCCGTGCGACACCTATCTCTAGTAATCCAGCAGCCTGTATCGCTTCTCCCTCCTTGTCTCTATCAAAGTGCGGCGGGCTGGCATTTTTGTTCTCTATTGAGGTCGGTTAACTCATCACATGTTAGCAACATGCCAAGAGCATTCTCAAAAAATTCCTTTCACGTTCCGTTTCAAAAAGAAAAAAAATCCTTTCACGTACGAATTTTCCTGTATGCTTTGAGCAACTTGCATGTCGTATACTGCTCCTGTTTGATACTCTAACTTAGCTAGAGGTTAGACTAACTCATGACTAACCCTAAACTAAGTGTAGCCAAAGAGGTGTTTCGGTGACAGGGTTAGATTGACAATAAATGCACTTGATGGAGAGAGAAAAGTGATTTTTCAGTGGTCCCAATGAGAATCATCTCAAGTTAGCACCTCTTGGGTGGGATAGTTTTTTTTGGTGGGTTCGGTGCAACTTGCTCCAATTTAAACCCTCATGCTTGGATACTTTAGGGTTATTTGAGCCCCAAATAGCTCAAACTAACTCTAACCCATGGATCCAAACAGGGCCTATGGCCAGTCTCGACGCGGAGCAGTCGCGTGCACCGGGAAGCGGCGCTCTCTCGGCCATCGCGCCACTTCAAAGCCGGCGCCAGTGAGAGGTCGCCTCCGCTCTGGCCGGGCATTAATGCAGCACTGACGCTCCAGGGCGACACTGACTGTTTCACGCGGGAAGCGTGTGCTGGCAAGGGAGTATAGGTTTTGAACCGTTTCAGGTGTAGTACTGGTAGTTTGCAAAACTACTCACTTATTGCACTCAGTTTCCTAATAAATTGTTGTAAAAAACATTACTCCACAGTCCGCTTCCCTTCTCCTTCCTCTTCCACCGCCCGCGCACGTCCACGGGAAGCGACTGGTCAACCCTTATATAGGAGTGCTAGCACAAAAAGATGCATGCATGACCACTAAAATTTCCATATTAAAGCGACGCTCCGGTGGGAGTATGGCGTATGTTGTTACCTTTGGCCGGGCCATCGCTACCGGGCGACGGCGACCAGAGAAGAGGCGGCGGGAGGGGAATGAATGCAGCTACTGTTTGGGTTTGCCTTCCGGCTTAAATAAATGCGCAGCATCACGTGTACCCGCGGGTGCACAAATTGTAACACACGTGTCTGCTTAAGTGGGCGTCACATAACTGGTGTGTGTGTGTGAGAGAGAGATTCTAAGAGACAGAGTGCGTGTGTGCGACTCTACTCTTCGGACATGTACTCAACCTTTTGCATCGGGATATGTATAATGGTATTTACTTTAGCTAGTGATTTGCGTGGCCATGTTAACGTGGTTGTGTCAAAAAAATGTCACTTCCTGCTCGTGATTTGTGTTATATAATTACAAGCAAGATTCTCGTGAATTGCACGGAACATCAATATGCATTTTTTTACAAAACACTTGTTGTGATTGACCCATGCAGGAGTAATCCCATGTGTAAAAACTAATGATATCTCGAGAATTTTATCGGAAAACTGGTATCTCGAGAATGTCATCGAAAAAATGAAAGATGAGAGATAAGGCGAGGAGGAGTGGAGCGTGGTGGTGACTGGTGCTCGGAATGGCCGGAGGCATGGGGATGGACGGCGCCAGCAGGCGGCAGGGGCCACCATGCATGCTAGATTGTTCCAGAGACTTATTCCTTTTTTAATTGCTGAGCAATGAGGTTGTGGGAGATAATGATGTGGAGAGAGGTGCGGGTATCTTTTGTAAAATTATCATAGTTTGCTTTCTATCTGTCAGATATAGATCATACGGTCTGTATTACCAGATGGCAGGCACACCATCATCGCCAACTCGTTTTTTATAAGGGTATAGATGATAAGTTTGCTAACTACTAAAGTAAAGTGGAATTTGTCCATGTTATGCAAGTAAATAAAGGTGATTGTTTATCATACGGGTAAGGTTGGATGAAGGGTGGTAGGAACAAATGCTCCGCCTAGAGCATGTGTGTGTGAGATGGAGTCTTAGTGTGTGTGTGGTGTGTGTGTGTGTGTGTGAGAGAGAGAGAGATGGAGTCTTAGTTTGTGTGTTTGTGTGTGTGTGTGTGATAGAGAGAGAGAGATATGGAGTCTTAGTGTGTGTGGGAGAGATGTGAGTGTGCGTGTGTGCG
>NC_041381.1:87467048-87569015 GCF_002162155.2 Triticum dicoccoides
AATGCCAGTAGAAAGGGAAGAGAAGGTGTGTGCGCGTGAGAGGAGTCAACATCGAGAGAACGTGTTTGTTCGAGAGACCCCGAGGAAGACTACTATATATCGATGGTGCATGTAGGCGGGAATTAAACAAAGGGATGGTCTTATTGGGTTCGGGGATATAGGGGAAGAGTGAGAGGCGGGGGGGGGGGTAGCTAGAAGGAGATTTTTAAGTGTGAGTGTGTGTTTTACCCATCCAGGCGGAAGTTATGTGCACAAAAGAGGAGAACGATTCGATGTGGCGTTAGGATTGAGGGTAATTAACTACGTACAGAGACATAGAGACCTTGAACGTGCATGTGTGAGAGGTATACATATATACGTGGGATGTGTGTGTGTGTGCGCGCGCATGATCGAGATAAAAGAAAGAAGACATAAGTCATAAGATCAACGACATGGGAGAGACGGATCGGTATGACACTATGCATGCATGTGAGAATGCAGGGAAGAAGGCCCGACAATTGAGCATGTGTTTTTGTCTTTAAGAGATAGTGGCGTGGGATGGAGCATGCATCTATGGCGAGCAGAGGGAGTGAGGCACAATGATTGTGCAAAAGAGATCACCCTATAAATGCATATGTATGGAGAGACATATATAGAGTGGGTGATAGGAATCAAGACTCCGTGGGACAAAAGAAATGTTGACAGAGAAACTATAGATAGATACAGAGATGGAGATGCTAGCTAGAGGTACATCCGCTAGTTTGGGTGTTGGAGATGACCGCCGGGTGGTTCAGAGGGTGAAGTTATATATGTGTGTGTGAGGACACTTGACTGCATGTAGAGAGAAAATATGTAGTGTGCGTGATAGGAATCAAGAGTGAGGGCGAGAAAGAAGGTTGATGGAGAAACATATAAATAGAAAGATAAAGATGCTAGCTAGTGTGCATTAGAGATAGGAGTCGAGTGGATCATAAGGCTGAGTTATGTGTGTGGGTGTGAGAGAGATAGAGAGAGGGTGCATGTGAGTCACATACAAACAGATATCAGAGAGAAATGAGATCCCGAGAGACGGAGTTTTGTGTCTGCGATAGAGAAAGATATTTCACAATGAGAGTGATCGCTAGAGAGACATATGAGGGAACGCAAGATATCTCTAGGGAGAGAGAGTGTGTGTGAGCGACATACAAGAGAACAATGGAGAAATATGAGACCCTGGGAGACAGAGTTTGTGTTTGTGTGTGAGAAAGTGATATTTAAGAGGAAGAGTCATAGGTTCTCATATCTAAGGAGCGAAAGACATCTCTGTATGAGGGGTGTGCGAGTGGCACACATGGGAAGAGTAGAGAGAAATGAGACCCCGAGAGACAAAGTTTTGTGTTTGCGTGAGAGAGAGAGATTCCACATGGAGAATCATTGTTAGAGACACATAGCAGGGAGCGAGATATACTTAGAGAGAGATAGAGTGATGAAAGTCAAGGGAGAGAGTACCGTCAGTGTGTTACGAAGATAAAAGATCATTGTCGACATACAGGTAGCACAAGAGATACCTGAGAGACGATGAATGCGTATAGGTCCAAAGAGATAGTCCTATATAAGCATGAGTGATAGCTATATGAGACGAATATCTGGATTAAAGGGGATTCAAATATTTAAACTGGAGATCACGACATCGATAATATCATAACGCAAATTGGTGTATCAAACATGCATATTCATTTGAATTTGGGCACACGCGTAATGTTATATAGTTTATCAATATTGGTGATCCATAGATTCTTTAATTACAAACAATGCATGGTTTATATGCAATTAATGTCTAAACGGGATTACAAACAATGCATGGTTTATATGCAATTAAAAAAACCCCGCATGAAACACACATTAATTGGAGACAGTTAGCAAGGAATGCATACATTGGATTTCAACATAAAGTGGTTCCAAATATTTGAAAATCCAAATTGATGGATACAACCTTATGAATCTGAGATCATGCCATTTGTAAACCATATTTATGTATAAATGGTGTTGTGCTTTTGAAAGTATATATGAAAAAATGATGTATATAGAATGTAATTCCAATTGAAAATGGATCCCGCCCGGAAAAAAATAGAATACAAACGGGATTCGAATTGAGTTGGCATGGTAAACATGCACTCCGCAAAATTTGAATGAAGCGGGGGAAGTCGCAGTAACCGCCCGAAACCAAAATTTGCGAGATGGAAATTACTACTGCCTATTCCTGCCACGCAAAGCCTATCTGCTGGATTTCTATAGGTTTCGATAGGGGTAGGTTTGTAATTTCACCCAAATGTGACGTAACCGCCTCTCACCAGGATTCATACACGGTGGGCGCCAAAACACAATGTGTCCTCGGCCGAAATCGACTCCCTCCCTGATTCATATTCATACACAGTGGGCGCCAAAAACAAACTCTCGTCGGCAAGTATTCGGTGTATGCGAGATTACCGTCATATCCCCAACCAACTAATATTGCTGTGATGTTGTAGAAATTTGAAACGGGGTCTAAGTTTGTAAATTTCCTCGCATTTGAGACAAGCGCACCCTGAATACATTGTTCCCCCCTTCCTCTCTACCTCCCTTTTCCCCATTCGTACTCCGTGGGCGCCAAAACACCCTCTCCACCCCACCCTCCTCCGTCTGCCACCCCATCCACTGTCGTCCTCCTCCACCATGTCAGAGCTGATACCCCGACGCCGCCGTCCATTACAAGAGATCGACCTCTCTCATCCATGGCTTCGGATCGGGATCCTTGCATCCCGTCCTCTCGCTTCATCCCCGCCGTCGTCCACCTTGCCGGCGCCGCTCCTACGACCGTCTCGTCCACCGCGCCCTGCTGCCACCGTCTACCCTCCTACATCTGCTTCCACGCCGCCGACAGCCATCGCTACCGTCGCACCGTCAAATTCTCAGCAAATGCGTACACGGCGCCGCACCGGAGGCGGTACTCTTTCTATCTGCTCAACTTATTTATCGCAGTAAGAAAATAGATCGCCACTACTTTACTCTGATTTCTTGTCTTGGTTGCGAAGTTGCCTTTGTCCAGTTTGCACTTTCAGATCCACCATGGCATGCTCAACACTATACTCCCAATGCTTATGGTTTTCCCCTTTTATATTCCACACTAGTTAAATCACAGTAGACTAAATTTCAAAATTGGGTCAGTCGATTTTTCGGAGCTCGTCGGAGTTCGCTGGTGCGAACGAAGGGGCTCGGGTGGTTGTGGGGCCTCGCCGAACAAAGAAAACTCGACGCGGGTGGGGGTTGGGGAGGGGGTGGGGGTGGGGGTGTGGAGGAACACATGCGGCGGGGGCCGGTGGTCTGGCCGGCAGCCCATGCGGTGTTCTGTATGGGAAGAATCGGAGATCAGGAAGAAGATGGGTTAGGAGACGTAGGATCTTCATCCAACCGCCTGAAATGGCCGAGAGACAGCTGGGAGTTGCATTCTTAATGCGCTCTGATTCATCATGTGTGGGCACTGCGCAACCAACATTTTATTATCCAAAATCTGCTTGCTCTTCCTTACCATGTTCCTCTTCCGTTCTTCTTTAATATGTACTCTCTCCGTTCCTAAATACAAGTCTTTGTATTGATTCCACCGTGGACTACATATGGAGCAAAATGAGTGAATCTACACTCTAAAATGTATCTGGATACATCTGTATGTGATCATAGTGGAAATCTCTACCAAGACTTATATTTTGGAACGGAGGGAGTATGATAGTAGTACAGTATGTTCCTTGTACTGAAGATGAGGAGGGACATTTGCAGTGTAGAGGTCTATACGGTCGGTTGTGATCTTGTAAACATAGGAATAGGATTTGTAGTCACCTGCCCACTTGAATCCTATAAGAATAGCAAGGAAATGAGGGGAGTTGTGTCACCTTTGAGAGTAACACTGATATTAACAGTACCGCACATTCACTTGAAGAGAGCTGGTATCCGAAGCCTTTCTAGCCGTACCGGCAAACTAGCACATATATTCCAGCAAATTCCACTTTGCTGATTTTACTGTGATGCTTAAGGTTTTCCCGTTATATCTACACTATGATCTGTGTAGCTCCTTTGTGTCGCACTAGCAGTAGTCCACTCTTGAAGCTAAACACTGCAATGACTTACAAAATTAGCACCAAGGCATTGAGTGCCATTCTGGATGCAATGAAACTCATACGCTCCCCACCTGTTGATTCTTGTTCAGAATATGATCCTAATGACTCTTGTTCAAAATTGCCACATATAGAGAGATAGCATGGAATTGCATTTCTTTGGGCGTTGTGATTCATCATGAGTGGGCAACCAACATTGTATGCAATGAAGCGGAACCTCAAGAATATGCTTCCTCTTCTGTTCTTTAACATGTTCCTCTTAGTTTATTCTGTATTTAGTACGTACAGTATGTTCCTTATCAAGAAGGGGCGCAGGGACATCTGCAGCCAACAGCTGATAGAGTTGGCATGTACGTGATCGACAGGCTTTCAATTACTAGCGGCAATACAACACCGTATTTTCAAGCCAGTTCCACTTTCCAAATTTATATATCGTGGTTATGGTGTACCCCTGTTATGTACACTATGATCTGCCCAGTTGTTGTGTGCTCTTGTTATCATGGTTTGGCAATAAACTCTCTATACAGTATACTATGAACCTATCATCTGCCAGCTATCCTTACTTCTGGAGCCTATTTTTGTGTGTAATTGTGCCAGATTATATAAATGCACGCACCATATTACAACACACATGAGCTCTCTCATCAGAATCCAGTGATAGCACACAAGTGTTTACAGGGGCACCCCTATATTAGAATATCATCTGCATTACAAAGATAATCTTACAACTATTTATGTATTCATGGTTCTCAGATATTATACGCAATTACAGTGAATAGCAGAATCCGCCCATCAGAAGAATATTGTGGAACACTGCAATGACTTACAAAATTGGCACCAAGGCATTGAGTGCCATTTTGGAAGGAATGAAACTAATACGCTCCCCACCTGTTGATTCTTGTTCAGAATATCATCCTAATGACTATTCTAACCTCGAGGAGTAAAAGGCAGATGGCCTGTCCTGTTCACCCATCAAGGTGCCTGTTCTTATTTGGCAAGGTTTTATTGATTGCGCGTATCTTGCATATGTTATCTTGCATTTCTTCTACTTTGTTACACCGCCATCTGCTTAGTTTACTCATCATATAACTCGAGATGCCATGCCCATCCATTATCAATACATATTCCATCTGTCATCATACCATGTTTTTCCACTCAAATGTTGTTCTTGTGCATCAGACATCAAAAAGGAAGAGGGTGATTGCCGAACCTGAAGGAGCACTAGCAAAGTCCTTGAAAAACGTGGTGCTGCCGGAGAAATCAGACAGCGCCCCACTTATATTGGCTGTACAACCAGTGACACAAAACGTAGGACTGACTGCAGCAGACTGTACCCATACTTCACTGGCCCCACCACTAGCCCCACCACACAGGACCTGCACTCCAGCAAAAGGTATACCGATTTCATTTGCCATAGCACCAGCCGTACAACATAAAAATCCCACTCTAGCAAAAAGTACAACAAGTCCACCCCCCGAAGACCTATCCCATCTACAGAGACGGCCAATTCCTGCAGATTGGAACCCCATTCCATTTATTCCCAGTTTAAAAGACAATGCTTTCAATGTTGTTAGGGACTACGTGCATATATTCCCATCATGGGAAGATTATAGTGAAGACAAACACCATTTTCACATCTTCCTGTCCAACTTACGTGTAAGTGCTATTATTCATGGTTATTTTTTTCCTGTTTTCTGCTGATCGAGCACATCAATGATTTACATTACATTGTTGTAACTAGGCGAGGGTCAATCTGGATAGTCATGACGAGCAAAGCTTGCTTGTGCTTTTCAAGGAAGCATTGCAGCGGTATCGGTGTTACCTGAGGAAATCACACTTTGATGGCAAGTCTATAAACGAATTTCTGGTGAAGTCTCCCGTGCTAAATTTAGAAGACATTGAATGGAAAAACCTTGTTATGCACTGGTCTCGTTCCCAGGATGAGGTACTGTCTATGAAATCACATGACAATTTGAACTTCTACTTTTCTGCATGTGCCTTATGGATCTTTTTTGCAGGAAATCTGCTCGAAGAAGAATTCCGGTTTGAAAAGAACGACAGGATATCGCAAATATGTTGCCCGCTGCTTTGCTCTTGTTAGTACCTGTTGTCCTGTATCACTGTACTTGCATACATACCTGGTTCATTATGTGTCAGCAGTATGCATGATAGCTTGCTTATCAATTGTTCTCTCCAAATTATCTGATCTGTATGAATGGTTACATAGTGTAGAATATATCCAATGCCAATGAATTTTTTTAGCTCTGCATTGTTCTTGTAAGTACATGTTGTCCTTTATCAGTTTACTTATATTGACAGGTAGTTGTTCATGTACCATCACTCTGCAACTTATTTTCCTTTGCCCTCCATTTTCTACACATCAAATCTATATTTACTCTTACCATAAGGTTGGTACTGAAGAAGTTTAGCTGTGCATTGCTCTTGGTTGTGCCTTTTGTCTATATCACTGCACATACATTTATAGCTACTTGGTTATGTATCATCACTCTTCATCTTATCTTAAATATTCTCCATTTTTTAGTATATTATCACATCTATATTTACTCTTAACAAAATGTAGAATAAAGGCAATGCTTATGAAGAAGATTCCGTGGTAAACTTCTTGAATTGCCCCCCCCCCATCAGCATGGACAAGGGCTTTATAGAGCCTGTCTTCACCAGTAATGTAAGTTTGTCCTTCGCAAGCCTTCAAACTTTGTTGTGTATATTTGGTTAGGCATGACTGCAACAACTGTTTATTTTTCGTGTTTTCATCAAATTGCATGTTTAAAGTTTATTATGTAGTTCATAAACAAAAGTTTGTCCTTCTCAATTTTAGTTTTCAGTTGTACAACCAAGTTCCTTCTTCATACCATGTAAATTAAACTATACAGAGCGAGTGATCTTCTTTTGCACTGCATGTATTCTTCTGTTCTTCATCCGTAATCCAGTGGTGTGGTGAACCTACCCACTACAACACAATGTCATATTCTGCAAATGTCTTAACTATGAACAATGTCATATCATTCTACTATTATTTAAACCATCTCTTTATTTGCCAATCTGAAATGGTATAAATTGACATCATACTAACCATTGATACTTATGAGTTCTTGATCTGTAATCCAGTGGTGTCGTGAAGCTGCCAATTCCTTCACAATGTCATTTCCTGCCATGTCTTGACCTGAACATACCATATTGTGTTAATGCAATTTTAAACTGTGTCACTTTATTCATCAGTAAGAAATGTGATGAATTGTCAGCACTGATACTTTTATGTGTAAAACGTGTCATCTGAGTGCTTGTTTATCTTTCAGAGTGAGGAAGATATAAGTGTTGAACAAGCGCAGTCTCATCATCTTGTTCAGGTGCTTGCGCTGCAGCTCGCCAGCAGGGCTAACCTTTCTTGAACTCTATTGAAGTGTTGTCGGTTTTGTATATTATTTTGTCGACGTGTTTATTTGCACTGGTGGCGATCTTTGATGCCCAGTGTATGTAATCTGCTGTCTGCTTGTGCTTTATTATCATAGTGGCGAACTTTGATGCCCAGTGGATGTAATATGCCTTAATTTCTTTATTGTATAGTCTAGGTTTTTTCTTATTCACGATGCTGCAGTTATTTTACTGTATATATATCATGTCTTCGTAGTAAACCGGCCAAACCGTAAAATTACGGTACATAATCGGGCCGTCATGCAATCACGATGTATGATATGCATCATGGGCCCCGTAAAACTGGCCCACTAGTAGATTCGGGCCTTTAAAAGGCCGAGTAACCCCCGACCCTCTTTTCGCAAGAAAACTCAATGGGCTTTTCGGAGGCTGAGAAGTAGGTTGGGCCTGAAACGTGCCGAACAGCTCATCGGCGGGCAGCAGCCCAAAATGGACCCCGGCCCATGATTGTGCGAATCAAATCACGGGCTTTTAACAGGCCAAAATTGTCTCAGTCCTTGTTTGGCCCAATCAGATATCGGCTGCGAGCAGGCCGGATGCAAATTGGGCCGTAGTTAGGCCCAACTATATGACGGGCTTTTTATAGGCCGAAATTAATATAGGGCCGAAATGTTAAACGGGCCTTTAACAGGCCGAAACTAATATCAGGTTGAATTACTGAATGGGCCTTTAGCAAGTGTTCCCAAAAGCATAGCGTCCAGTTAACGGGCCAAATCTGATATGGGCCATAATTGAGGCCAAAGTCTCTTAAAGGGCCGAACCCGATCTGGGCCGTGATTTAGCCCAGAACGTGGGAGTCTTTTAACGGGCCAGATCTCATATGGGCCATTATTAGGCCCGGAACGTGGCAGGCCTTTAATGGACCAGATCAAATATGGGCCGGCATTTGGCCCAAAACATGGTAGCCAGTTAATGGGCCGGCCTACTAGGGTCCTCAAAATCTTGTTGGCCTACAGCTGGGCCGGCCCATTAGTGTCGGCGAAATATCGTGGGCCTTTAGCTGGGCCGGCCCATTGTGATCCGCAAGAATTTTGTGGGCCTTTACCTGGGCCGGCCCTTTATGGCACACAAAAATCTTGTGGGCCTTTACCTGGGCCGGCCCATTATGGCCCGTGAAATCTTGTGGGCCTTTAGCTGGGCCAGCCCATTATGGTCCGCAAAATCTCGTGGGCCTTTAGCTGGGGCGGCCCATTATGGTGCGCAAAATCTTGTGGGCCTTTAGTTGGGCCGGCCCATTTAAACTTGATGGGCCGTGCCATGTGTCGATGTATCATAGGCGCCTTCTGTCCAATGAGTGGATGACATCTGTCCCAACGATGAGCCGACACGTGTTTCCTCTAGCCAATGATGATTTTACAAGTGGAAAATCCCCATTGGTCGCAGCTGTTAACGGGTTATCGGATCCAAAACCCGACCCGATAGCTTAACGGCGTTCCGTTACGGTGGATGCCACGTGTCGGTCACCCTTGACGAAAGCACTTCTGTGACGCGCGATTTATCGTCATGGAAGTGGACACTTCCGTGATGATAATTTTGGTAATGTCATGGAACACTTCTACGACACCACAGGTATGACTATCTTGATTTTGTCATAAAATCGTGATGGATGTACATGCATGACAAAAAACGCAACCTACTGTGACAAACACGTATCATCACGGAGGTGTATTTTTTTTGTAGTGTTATATCAATTTCTTATGAATTTTCAAAGTATTGGTCAAACGGTCAAAGGCCATTAAAGCGACCTCGGAGGAAAATCTAAGGGCAAAACTGAGCAGAGTCAAAAAGTAAGGGCAAAACCCGTGGGTAGGTTCCAGCTAGGGGCAAAAATGCAATTGTCCCTTTCATCTTTGCCGTACGCCAGCAGATGGCAAAGAGGCCTTTGCCGTAGCCTATTCAGCTGGAACTGTTGCCGTCTGCTGGCTGACAACAATGGCCTTTGCCGTGCGCCAGGCATGCCTTTGCCGTCAGCCATGGTGGACGACAAAGTGCCTGATTCCTGTACTGTATCCCCAAAATTGCTGCTGCTCCCTCTCTCCATGTCCCTACTGCTTCTCTTTCTTCAATCTTGTTGCTGCTTATCTCTCTCTCCAAATTTTCTGTAATAGAAGATGTGTAGTACTTGTAAGGTTCAAATTTGATAAGAGCTTGCAACCTATTAATTCTCAGTTCAGGTTTGTGTTTGTTTAGTAGTACTATTCAGTTGTTCTATTAGTACTAGTACCCTTGCTTGCTTTGTCCAGTTCATAATTGTACTGCTTGCTTCAGAAGATTCAGTCTGTAGTTCTTGTGTCCTCAAGTACCTGTGGTATATAAATACATGTTTTGTTGTGAAACATTTCTATTATTGTCCCGTTATCTTTGTTCTGTCCTTTTCTTATATATACTTGCTAGTCATATTTGTGATCGTATCTTGTTACTTCCTTTTGTCTATGATGATGTCCTATGTTAGTATTTTAGTTTGTCAAGTAACATGAAAATACCAAAAAGATAGTGAGTAAATTCTGAATCTTCCTGTGTTGTTCACATTTTCTTTTTCGACGATCTTCGAGAACAACCTTGTTGGTTTAGGTTTTATTTTCTGGAATCATCTCTTAAAACTGTGTCACCTAGATTTAGCCAAGAGTAGTCGCCGTCACCTGGTCCCTGAGGAGAACACAACACTTGCAGTTTGGGCGTAAAAACCCTACTGTACTTACACCAGATCATTTTGGCGCCGTTGCCGGGGACTAGCATCGAGCGATTGTGCTAGGCTATGAACTAGGTTTTTCTTGTTTTCTTTTTGTGACATTTACATGTCATATATATCTAACCCCTAACCACTGTTCTAGTTATTTTCTCTTCATTTTATTGTTTGTTTTGTAGGTTGGATTGTCTTCTGGAAATGGCATTCAACTCAGACCATCATGCTTATGTGAGCAATAGCACGGAAAGTGTTCAAGACCTCATAAGTAACATTTCCCATCAGTTAGATGATTTAGCTCAACGACGAGGTATAGTTTTTGAGGATAGGCCTAGATCTTATGATGCTTATTCTAGAGGCCATCCTTATGTTGCTCCTACATGCCATATTTGTGGATTTCAGGGCCATTCACCCGCTGAATGTCAGCGTGGTTACTCTCATCCACTGGATTGTTTTGGTATGAACTTTGGTCAGTAGCATGGCTCATGCCAAAACAATTACTCATATGGGTGGCCTGGAAACCATAATATGTCATATAGGAACAACAACCCTGAGATCTCATCGTTTGTCTCTAGTTATCCAATGCAGGGATTTAGGTATGAAGAGGAGAGCCACAACTATGGTCCACAACAGTCTTATTCAGCTCCTATTCATATACCTCAGCACCAGGAGATGTTGCCAATGGAGTTAAATGGTCCTCCATTTGGTCAACCAACACCTTCAACACAAGTGCCCACACAAGATGATTTTGATGATATAGACAAGCTCACATTGCTTAGTCTTGATTTCACTTGGAGTGCCGAAGATGATCCAATTAGGCTGGTGATACTAGAGGAAATGAAGAAGATCAAGAGTGGAAAAGAGATAGTGGAAGAAGTAAGGAAGATTGAGAAGAACATCAGCGCTGGCAACACTATTTCTTCACAGATAGAGCTGAGTATTTCTAGGATATCCTTTGATACATGTGAGGTCCCAACACCTTCACATTCAGCTGAGCAAGATAACGAGAGTCCAGAGGAAGATACTTCAGATCCAAGAAGAAATTCTCGAAGCCAAGGCACAAGATGATCCAGAGCTCGAATACCAAAATGAACAAGTTGAAGATCCAATGTCTATCTCTCCCAAAGAAGTAAAAGAAGCTATTGTAGATGAAGATGAAGAACCTAAGATTCATTTGCCTATTGTCATACATGAGCGTGATGTGTCAAGTTTACCCAATCCTCTTAATGACATGTCCTATTACGTTTTCTTTGCTTCTACCTTGCATTACATGATACCATCACTTAAGATTGATTTGAAAAATCATTGGCTTGGATATGATGATACATACACTGTTGGTGGTATTGCTCTCATTTATGATGATGACACTTATTCTCCTCATGCTAGACCTATGCTTAATGATAAATATCATCCTCATGTTAGTATTGAGGTTGCTGATTCCTATCATACTCATCATGTTCTTTATTGCTATACTTATGTAATTGGGTACTCTATTGATGATTTAGTGGACATTACCCCTATCACTCATATTGTCTCTTTGATTGAGTGCTTTTTCAGATTTTTGCTACTACACCGTCCACTACACGCTTACAAGGTTCGAGGTGGCATTCCTTGGGACCCTGTTGGACTTAGAGCATGGTGACGAGGAGAAGCTGGGGGCACACACAAAGAGTGAAGCTAGAGCATTCATGAGGAAGCAAAGGAGAAGAGCTGCAGTTGGTGAGATGATCGAGCGAGTGCTACACCATAAAGCCCGGTGAGCTATTTCATGACCCATTCCGAACATTATCATCCATTGATACATGCTGAAATCACTTGGTATTTGGGTTGCTCGAGCTATTTCTTAAATATTATCATGCTGAATTTACCTATGGCATATTGAGCTTGATGTCAATATGTGAACCGATTACTGAATGCCTTGTAAACTAGTCATGTACACAATGCGTGCTTTGCTGAAATTAGTGAGAACTATTAGTTTTGAGTGCTCTAATCCCTAGTGCACTAGTATAATTAATCATTTTCTGCTTTTACCTTGATACATCTAGATCATTAAGTGTTATATGCTGAGTTTGTGCCTAATGTGTTCCCACTTAGAGCAATCATTCACCACTATGGACTAGCGTACTATGTTCCCTGGATCGGTAGTATGTTTAACCAGACCTGGATGAGTGATGATTCTTGTTTCCTTTTTGTATTCAGTTGTTAAATAAGTAATAATGAATAAATAAGTTTGACTACCTACAGTAGCATGTCATGTTCCCTGGATCGGTGGCATATGAAAGCGGGTTAGCTTGGGCAGTAATTAATAATAAAAATGTAATTGTTGAACCAGGTGTATACCATGTTCTCTAGATCAGTGGCATGTTCTTGTGGGGAGACAAGCAAAACAAACTAATAATTGGTCGAGCGAGGTGCATACCATGTTCTCGGGATCGGCTGTATGTTCCTTTGGTGAGACCGATAAAATATTATTTCTACTTCCTTCAAATTCAATAAGTGCTTCAGCCATAATGTTATGTTCTGGGTAATAAGTTTTTTTTGGGATCATGCTCTCTTTATGAACCCTTTGGCACAATCAGCATTTCAACTTGTTGATCCACTTTTATCTTTGTAAAAGTTTAAAATGATTGAGTTTACTAGTGTCCTATTGCTCTGTAGCACTCTTAACTATTGATTTTCACTAGCTAAGTCCAAAGCATGCATTGTTTGGAGATTTACTTCACGGGGACATTCTTTAGTCAGTTCACTGTTCATTATCTTGCCTTTGTCATATTCCTTTACTTGAGGATAAGCAAAGATTTATGTGTGGTGGAACTTGATAAGCACATTTCCTATTCATAATCTAGCACTCAAATATATCATATATTGTGATCTGACCATCAATCCTTGCTATGAAATGTTGCATATTTGAACTAAAATCATTTAAAGGGATCATTTACTTGAGATTCATTGCTTTTGTAGAAAAGTGCGGTAAGGCACTATAATCATCAAGATTCTGTCCATATGGATATCAAGATGAACATATGAAAGAAGAGACTGAAGAGGGACTTAAGTGTGATAAATGTTAAAGCTTCAAGGGTCTGCCTAAATAAGAGCACTTATGAAGGAGAAAGAGAAGTAGAAGGGCCAAAGATCAAAGTGGCAGATCGGTGGAGGGGGATCAAATCCCTAGCGGCTGCCTTCGATCCCCTCAGGCTTGGCATCTCATCTCTCTCGCTCTCACCACTCTTCTCCACATCCGGCCGCCGTCGTGGCCAGGCCGGCGTGGCGGCACGCCACCAGCACCTTCCACCACTAGTCGCACCTCACACCACCACCAGCACCACCTGCATCACCCAGCGCCGTCGCTCCACCGCTGCACCTCACGCGCCCGTTCAGACGGGTGTCTGGTCCTCTGCGCGACTCCACTCCTTCTCCATCTCTCTCTGCTGCCTTTCTTCCCTTACCTCCGTTGCTCCCTGCTGTTTCCCCTCGCCTTCGTTAACCTTCTGCTGCTCCTCCCATCTTCAAACTGCAATTCTTCCTCTTCTATCCCCAAAATTGCTGTTGCTCCCTCTCTCCATGTCCCTGCTACTTCTCTTTCTTCAATCTTGCTGCTGCTTTTCTCTCTCTCTGAATTTTCTGTAATAGAAGATGTGTAGTACTTGTAAGGTTCAGATTTGATAAGATCTTGCAACCTGTTAATTCTTAGTAGATTTGTGCTTGTTTAGTAGTACTATTCAGTTGATCTATTAGTACTAGTACCCTTGCTTGCTTTGTCGAGTTCATAATTGTACTGCTTGCTTCAGAAGATTCAGTCTGTAGTTCTTGTGTCCTCAAGTACCTGTGGTATATAATTACATGTTCTGTTGTGAAACATTTCTGTTCTTGTCCCATTATCTTTGTTCTGTCCTTTTCTTATATATACTTGCTAGTCATCTTTGTGATCGTATCTTGTTACTTCCTTTCGTCGATGATGATGTTCTGTGTTAGTATTTTAGTTTGTCAAGTAACATGGAAATACCAAAAAGACCGTGAGTAAATTCTGAATCTTCCTATGATGTTTGCATTTTCTTTTTTGACGATCTTCGAGAACAACCTTGTTAGTTTAGATTTTATTTTCTGGAATCATCTCTTAAAATTGTGTCACCTAGATTTAGCCGAGCGTAGTCGCTGTCGCCTAGTCCCTGAGGAGAACACGACACTCGCAGTTTGGGTGTAAAAAATGTACTGTACTTACACCAGATCACCAACTAGATTGGTTTTTCTTGCAATGGGAGATGTGCTTAGCTTTGGGTTCAATCTTGCGGTGTCCTTTACCAGTGACAGTAGGGGCAACAAGGCGCGTATTGTATTGTTGCCATCAAGGATAAAAAGATGGGGTTTACATCATATTGCTTGAGTTTATTCCTCTACATCATGTCATCTGAGTTAATGCATTACTCTGTTCTTCATAAACTTAATACTCTAGATGCAGGTAGGAGTCGGTCGATGTTTGGAGTAATAGTAGTAGATGCAAGCAGGAGTCAGTCTACTTGACACAAACGTGATTCCTATATTTCATAATCACTGCCTTAGATATCGTCACAACTTTGCGCTTTTGTATCAATTGCTCGACAGTAATTTGTTGACCCATCGTATTATTTGCTATCTTGAGAGAAGCCACTTGTGAAACCTATGGCCCCCGGGTCTATTTTCTATCATATAAGTTTCCGATCTACTATTTTGCAATCTTTTACTTTTCGATCTATGAACCAAAAATACCAAAAATATTTACTTTATCTTTGGTTTAGTTTCATCTATCTCTATTAGATCTTACTTTTGCAAGTGATCATGAAGGGATTGACAACTCCTTTATTGCGTTGGGTGCAAGTCGTTTGATTGTTTGTGTAGGTATTGGTGGCATGTGCATTGTCTCCTACTGGATTGATACCTTGGTTCTCAAACTGAGGGAAATATTTGTCTCTACTTTGCTGCATCACGCTTTCCTCTTCAAGGGAAAAACCAATGCAAGCTCAAGAAGTAGTAAGAAGAATTTCTGGTGCCATTGTCGGGGAGATCTATGCCAAGTCAAGACATACCAAGTACCCATCATAAAACTCTCATCTCTTGCATTACATTATTCACCATTTGCCTCTCGTTTTCCACTCCCCAACTTTGAAAACGATTTTCAAAAACATTCGCCCTTTTTCTTGGCCCTTTTCTTCGCCCCTTTTCTTTGCCTTCCTTCTGTTCAATCTTTTGTTTGCTTGTGTTACCATGTGCGTTCTTGCTTGCATATTTGCTTGCTAAAAAGTTTATGGATCCTCATCCATTTGCTAATCGTTTTAAGAGATCCAATTATGATGAACCAATTTATAGTGATTTGAGTGCACTAGATTATCTTAATGAGGTTTTGCTTGAAGTCCGTATCTCTGAAAATTGTGATGAAGTGCTTTATGAAGTGATTCACGATAGATCTTTGAATGAAAAGCATGATTGCAATGATGTTATTATATATTCTATTAATGTCAATTATGTTAATGATGTGCAAAACCACAAGCTTGGGGACGCTAATTTTTCTATGTCTACTACTTGTTGTAATGATCACGATTGGGGTGATTCTTCTTATGATCTTGAAAATTTATTTAAGCCCCGTGACGAATATGAGATTGATAATAATGTTTGCAATAATATTGAAAGTGGGTGTGGAAGAGTGTCAACTTTAGATCCCACATATTTGGAGAATGTTCAATCTTATGAGATTTTTGATAAAAGTGGGTTTGGAGAGGTCATGACTTTAGTTAAGGTTAATCCCACTGTTTTGGAAGAGTGTCAACTTCGCATGCATGTGGATCGTGTTGAGAATATGTTTTGTGATAGCTATATTGTTGAATTTGCTTATGATCCTACATGTAATTATTATGATAGATGAAAATATGGTTGTAGAAATTTTTATGTTGCTAAATTACCTCTCTTCATGTTGAGATTGCTATCGTCTCTTTCTTCTTGCTTGCATGAGCTAGTTTTTGCTTGCCTTGATAATTTGTTTACTTATAAAATGCCTATGAATAGGAAGTATATTAGACTTAGATGTGTTTGTCACGTATTTTATGATGCTCTCTTTGCGCTTCAATTCTTGTCTTTCATGTGAGCATCATTAAAATTATCAATGCCTAGCTAAAAGGCTTTGAAGAAAAGCGCTTGTTGGGAGCCAACCCAATATTTTTCCTTGATGTTTTTAAATAAATAATTCATCTAGCCTCTGGTTAGATGTGTTTTTCTGTTTTAATTAGTGTTTGTACCAAGCAAGACCTTTGGGATGGCTTACGGTGATAGTGGTTTTGATCTTGCTGAAAAACAGAAACTTTTGTGCCACGAAAAATAATTTTCATTTTTTACAGAATCGTGCTTTTGCTCTGATACCTTTTGCAAAATATTGGTAAACAAATTTCCCAGGTTGTCCTAAATTTTCAGAATTTTTGTAGTTATAAAAGTATTCGAAGTTTCAAGATTGCTATAGACTGTTGTGTTTTTGACATATTCTGTTTTGTTGTTTTCTTATTTTGATGAATCTATGGGTAGTATCGGGGGGTATGAACCATGGAAAAGTTGGAATACAGTAGATATTACACCAATATAAATAAAGAATGAGTTCACAACAGTATCAAAAGGGGTGATTTATTTTCTTATACTAACGAAGCTTATGAGATTTTCTGTTGAGTTTTGTGTTGTGAAGTTTTCAAGTTTTGGGTAAGGATTTGATGGACTATGGAATAAGGAGTGGCAAGAGCCTAATCTTGGGGATTCCCAAGGCACCCCAAGGTAATATTCAAGGACAACCAAGAGCCTAAGCTTGGGGACGCCCCGGAAGGCATCCCCTCTTTCGTCTTCGTCTATCGGTAACTTTACTTAAGGCTATATTTTTATTCACCACATGATATGTGTTTTGCTTGGAACGTCTTGTATGATTTGAGTCTTTGCTTTTTAGTTTGCCATACACCCTTGATGTACACACCTTTTTAGAGGGACACGCATGAATCATGATTTATTTGAATACTCTATGTGCTTCACTTATATCTTTTGAGCTAGGCAATATTTCTCTAGTGCTTCACTTATATCTTTTTAGAGCACGGCGGTGGTTTTATTCTATAGAAATTGTTGAACTCTCATGCTTCACTTATATTATTTTGAGAGTCTTTTTAAACAGCATGGTAATTTGCTTTGGTTATAAATTTAGTCCTAATATGATAGGCATCCAAGAGGGATATAATAAAAACTTTCATATAAAGTGCATTGAATACTATGAGAAGTTTGATTCCTTATGCTTGTTTTGAGATATAAAGAAGGTGATATTAGAGTCATGATAGTGAGTAATTGTGCATTGTAGAAATACTTGTGCTAAAGTTTATGATTCCCGTAGCATGCACGTATGGTGAATCGTTATGTGATGAAGTCGGAGCATGATTTATTTATTGACTGTCTTCCTTATGAGTGGCGGTTGGGGACGAGCGATGGTCTTTTCCTACCAATCTATCCACCTAGGAGCATGCAGGTAGTACTTTGTTTCGATGACTAATAGATTTTTGCAATAATTATGTGAGTTATTTATAACTAATGCCGAGTCCATGGATTATACGCACTCTCCCCCTTCCACCATTGCTAGCCTCTCTAGTGTCGTGCAACTTTCGTCGGTATCATACACCCACCATATACCTTCCTCAAAATACCCACCATACCTACCTATTATGGCATTTGCATAGCCATTCTGAGATATATTGCCATGCAACTTTGCACTGATCCGTTTATTATGACATGTTTCAACAATGTCATATTGCTTTGCATGATCATGTAGTTGACATTGTATTTGTGGCAAAGCCCCCTTTATAACTATTTCATACATGTCACTCTTGATTCATTGCACATCCCAGAACACCGCCGGAGGCATTCATATAGAATCATATTTTGTTCTAAGTATCGAGTTGTAATTCTAGGGGAAAATTTTGTTTTTGCCACTCTAGATTTTGCCAATTTTCCTTAAGCCACTCCAGATTTTTGAAATTTCACTTTTGCCACTCTTAGCTTTTGACAATAATCGCAATTGCCATTCCGTGGCAGAAACAAAATAATTTTATTTCATTTTTTCCACTCTTATATTTTGAAATGTATCACAATTGCCACTCTAAATATTTTGCTTTTGCCACAAGAATGGCAATTATGATAATTGTCAAAAACTAAGAGTGGCAAAAGTGAAATGTCAAAATCTAGAGTGGCATAAGGAAAATTGGCAAAATCTAGAGTGGCGAAAACAAAATTTTCTCTTATTCTTGAGTTGTAAGTAAATAAAAGTGTGATTATCTTCATTATTTGCGCATTATCCCATGTGAGGAAATGATGATGGAGGATATGATTCCCCCACAAGTCAGGATGAGACTCTGGACGAAAAAAAAGAGGCCGAAAACAAAAAAAGAGAAGGCCCAAATAAAAAAATGAGAGAAAAGAGAGAAGGGGCAATGTTACTATAATTTTTCCACACTTGTGCTTCAAGGTAGCACCATGATCTTCATGATACAGAGTCTCCTATTTTGTCACTTTCATATACTAGTGGGAATTTTTCTTATAGAACTTGGCTTGTATACTCCAATGATGGGCTTCCTCAAATTGCCCTAGATCTTTGTGAGCAAGCAAGCTGGATGCACACCCTCTTAGTTTCTTTTTGAGCTTTCATAAACTTATAACTCTAGTGCATCCATTGCATGGCACTCCCTACTCACTCACAATTATACTTATTGATGGGCATCTCCATAGCATGTCGATATGCCTAGTTGATGTGAGACTATCTCCTTATTTTTGTCTTCTCCGCAACCACCATGTTCTATTCTGCCTATAGCGCTATGTCCATGGCTCACGCGCATGTATTGCGTGAAAGTTGAAAAAGTCTGAGACACCAAAAGTGATGCGGAGCATCCCTCGCTCATCCCCATGGACGTACCTACATCTCCATCAACACCACTTGGACCCATGACAAGAGCTAGAGCAAAGGCTATCGAAGATAAGGTGAACTCGCTCCTCTCCGAACTCCCTCTCTCTACTCACGAGACTTGGCTACTACCTCATACAGACACTCTGTGTGTGATCAGGTACTTGGAGGAGAGCCACGGGACAGCTACACCCAATGGCCAAGGTGGCAAGGACACCAAGCATGAACATCAAGAAGAAGAGCCATTTGGGAAGCTACAGGCACCGGACGACCGGCCGGGCCCGGATGTCCGAGCCCTGGGAGATGCTAAAGCCGAGAGAAGGAAGGAAGGACAGAGCTACAAGCCACGGACGACCGGCCCAGCCCGGACGTCCGACGACTCCCAGGCCACGGACGACCGACGCCCTCCGGACGTCTGGCAGCTGGGCACCCGAGAGGAAATTAACAGAAGATCGAAGCCACCGGACGACCGGGCGACCGACACCCGAGCCGAATCTACGGAAGTCCGACGATCCACGGATGTCCGGTCCGTCCTGAAGCTCCGGACGTCCGACGTCCTCCGGGCATCCGACGCCTGAGTGACCGTAGCCACAGGTTGATGCCCTTGTACTCCTTCATTTTGACCCCCATTTGCACTACGACTATAAATAGGTCTCTCCCACCTCCTAGCTAGGGTTAGCATTGTGATATCTCGTTTGAGATAGAGCATTGCTCATCCGTACTGGATCTACTCCACGTGAGGGACCGTGCCTCTTCGGAGAAGATCCATCCGGATTCAAGGCCTCCATCCGGAGAAGACAATCAAGACCTCCTCACGGAGAAGAACGGTTACTCTTGTATCTTCTCTTGTTGACTTTGGATCATGTGTTACCTTATGCTTTCGGTGATCTAGCCCTTGTGTGATCAATTACTTGTCGGTTGAGTGTTTCTCTCGTTCCTCCCCGTGTTTTCCCTTGTGTTCTTCCGCGCGTTCTTCGTGTTTCCCCATAGGATCCACTCCAAACGTGAAAGATTGGCTCCATAGGGATCCGCCCTACATCATCTTGGTATCATGAGCCAGGTTGATCACGTTTTTGGAGCCCCTACACCGTGTTTTCTAGCTTGATTTTTTTGTTTTCGTCCTAAATCTGAAAATTCCCCACCAAAAATAGCCCCAATTTTTTTTGTGATTTGTTGGTGAGTTGAAATTTTGTTGGATTTGGTCCATGGATTTGTGTTGCTGCGTGTGTATCTAGCTTTCCCCACCCTCCCCACCCTTTTCCATCCACTAATCCACTCGATTTTGACATCACCATCTTCTTCCTCCCCAAAATCGCGCAGTTCTTCCCGTGCCCAAATTTTTCCCAGGCACCGGACGACCGGACCCTGCCGGACGTCCGACGACCGTACGACCATAACACCCTGACGTCCGTGTAACTCTGATGAAACTGAATTTTGTTCAGTTCGGCCACCACCACAACCCCACCTTCCACCACATCTTCCAAACCCTCATACACCTTCCATAAAATTTTGTGCCACCATAAGGTTTTACTTGTGTAGGTGTGAGAACCGATAAGGATTGGTACCAGTAGTGCTATTTCATTGTCCGCATTTGAGTGAACTTGATTCATCGTCAACATCGGTCAAGGTACATTGGTATAAGTTCTTCTTTTTCTACCACTCACATTTTGCTTGGAATGATGGATAGGCCGAGTACTTCTACCAACCCACTCTTCATCGAGCAAGACGAAGACATGTCATCATATGTCACCAAGAGCCACCTCTTTGGTGCACAACGAGTGTTGCATCAAGAGCAACAAGCTATGAACAAACGCATCGACAACCTCGCCACCGACTTGCGACTCTCTGAGCAACGCACCAAGGACTACTTCAACAACAAGCTCGACGCGCACAAGCAAGAGAACGATGCAAGGATGGACGAGATCCACGCCTTCTTGGTGAACTGGCCTCCTTCAACTTCTTCATACTCAAGACGGAGCCACTCAAGTCAACACTCCAATGACTCCTTCTCCGGCTCAAGTACACCGTCATCGAACACTCTTCGCCGAGCCGCGAGTCAAGACCGTCATGCATCCTGCAACCCGCTACATGACAAGCATTCACAAGAGCAAGTCGATGAGCAAGTCCCTCGTCCTCAATCAAACCAAGTCGCTTTTTCTCAAGCTCAAGAACGACAAAGACTACGGTACCAAGAAGAAGAACGAGCGCGTATACACCAAGAGGAACAAGACGCCGAGGCTCAACGTCTTCAACAACAACAATGAGAAGCACAAGCTCTTGAGGCACAACGTGCCCTTCAAGAATCAAGTCAGGCCATCGCCAACCGCAATCGCGAACGGCGCAATCAAGAGGAAACCCTTCGAGAAGAAATCCAAGAGAGGAACTACCAACCGCGCGTGCAACGTCAAGTTCCTCAAGCTCCTTCACAAGCTCGTCAAGCCCCACCCCAACCTCAAGTTAAACAAGAGCAAGTTGATCATGGACTTCCTCCATGCCAAGAGCAACATGAGGTTGACTACCCTCCACGTCAAGGGCGTCATCATCACCATCGCCAACAACACAATGAAGAGCAACGCTATGGCAAGCTCAAATTCACAATGCCCAAGTTCAATGGAAGTAATGATCCCGAAGAATACCTCTCATGGGCATTAAAGGTCGACAAAATATTTCGTTTGCACAACTATGAGGAAGAGAAGAAGATCGCTATGGCATCACTTGAGTTCCAAGACTATGTGCTCATATGGTGGGAACAAGTCCTTGAGCGCCGACAAGCGAGAGGTGAACCCCCAATCACCACTTGGGCTCAAATGAAGGAAGTCATGCGAGCACGTTTTGTGCCAGCCTACTACAACCGCGATCTCTTCAAGAAGCTACAACTCCTCAAGCAAGGAACAAAGAGTGTTGAAGAATACTACAAGGAAATGGAGATTGCCATGATTCGAGCCAATGTCAGGGAAGATGATGAGCAAACAATGGCACGATTCTTGAATGGACTAAATCATCCCATCAAGAAGATCGCCAACTTCCAACCCTACTCCAACCTCATTGAGCTCGTACATCAAGCTACAAAGGCGGAACGTCAAGTACAAGATGACTTCAAGTACGCCAAGTACTCGTCCAAGACCTACGGCTTCTCCAACAACCAAGCTTCAACAACTCCTCCAACCTCTACATCAACCAAGCCTTCTCCAAGCAATGACGACAAGCCAAGTGACAAGAAAAATTCTTCAAGTTCAAGTCGTCTTCCTCCTACTACAAGCAACTTCAAGCCGCGTGCTTCATCATCTACTCCGACTGATGAGACCATCAAGACAAGCTCCTTCAAGTGTTTCACTTGCGGCGGCCGAGGCCACAAGTCGTATGAATGCACAAATAAGTGCACCATGATCCCTAACAACGATGGCACCTACGACTCCATGGGTGATGAGTTGATGGAAGCTCTTGATCAAGTGGCCATGCACCGGCGCGTGAACGAGGATGAAGATGATCAAGTATTTTGTGATGAAGATACGAGCCCCGCTCTTGTTGTCTCCAAGGTCTTGACTCTCCAACATCAACAAGAAGAAGACCAACGATGCCACATCTTCCACACAAAGGCCGGCATCAACGGAAGGTCCGTCAAGGTCATCATCGATGGAGGTAATTGCCACAACTTGGCAAGTGAAGAACTATGCTCCAAGCTTCAATTGGTCAAGAGGAAGCACCCGCACCCCTACAAAGTTCAATGTCTAAGTGACTCCGGCACTATATGAGTTGAGCATATGGTCCAAGTCTCCTTCAAAATTGGTGCATATGAGGACACTTTGGAATGTGATGTGGTCCCAATGACCGTTTGCCACCTCCTCCTTGTTCGACCATGGCAATTCGACCATGGTATCATCCACAATGGCGCACCAATCACTATAGCTTCAAGATGAAAGGGAAGGAATATGTGCTACGACCTATGTCTCCTAGTCAAGTGATAGCCGACAAGCAAGCCACCCATCATGGAGAGAAGAGTGAGAAAGTGATCCACCAAAAAGTGAGTGAGGGCCACAAGCCAAACTTGAGCGCCTCTTCACCTAGAGAGAAAAACCTCAAACTATTTGCCACAAAAAGTGAGATGAGAGAAGTGTGTGAGAACCCATCTAGTGTGATGCAAGTATGGAGAGCGAAAAACTAACACCTCTCACGAGCGACCTTTAGTGTTTCAATCTCTTTTGCAGGAATTCCAAGATGTTTTCCTCGATGAGCTACCTCCGGGTCTACCTCCTCTACGAGGCATTGAGCATCGAATCGACCTCATCCCCGGAGCGCCTCTCCCAAAAAAAGCTCCATACCGCGTCAACCCCGAAGAAACTAAGGAGATCCAACGGCAAGTACAACAACTAATCGACAGCGGTCATGTACGTGAAAGCTTAAGCCCTTGTGCCGTTCCCGTTATACTTGTTCCTAAGCAAGTTAGAAGTTTCCGCATGTGTTCCGATTGTAGACCTATAAATGCTATTACCGTTCGCTATAGGCATCCCATTCCTCGCCTAGATGATATGCTTCATGAACTTAGCGGTGCCGCCTTTTTCTCAAAAATAGATCTTAAAAGTGGCTATTATCAAATCCGCATACAAGAAGGTGATGAGTGGAAAACTGCTTTCAAAACCAAATTTGGTTTATATGAGTGGCTAGTTATGCCTGTGGGTTTATCGGAAGCTCCCGGTACTTTCATGCGTCTTATGCATTATGTGCTTCGCCCTTATATTGGAGTCTTTGTTGTGGTTTACTTCAATGATATTCTAATGTTTAGCAAAACCATGAAAGAGCATCTTGATCATGTTAGGGCCGTTTTGCAAACCCTTCGCAAGGAACGTCTTTATGCCAACTTGAAAAAAATGCACGTTTGGTGTTGACAAACTCGTTTTCTTGGGCTTTGTTGTCTCTTCCAAGGGTGTCCATGTTGATGAATCTAAATTGAAGCAATTAAAACTTGGCCCCAACCCACCAATTTGCAACAAGTGCGTAGCTTTCTTGGTCTTGCGGGTTTTTATCGTCGCTTTGTGAAAGATTTTAGCACTATTGCCGCTCCTTTGCATGCTTTGAGTAAGAAGAATGCTCCTTTTGTTTGGGGATCTTTGCAATCCACCGCTTTTGATGAGCTCAAATCTTTGCTTACTCATGCTCCGATTCTTGCTTTGCCCAATTTTGACAAAACTTTTGAGGTTCATTGTGATGCAAGTGGTACCGGAATTGGCGGAGTTTTGATGCAAGAAAAACGAGCCATTGCATATTTTAGCGAAAAACTCTCTGGTGCTCAACTTAACTACCCCATCTATGACAAAGAATTATATGCATTAGTGCGTGTGCTACATGTTTGGGAACATTATCTTAGACCTCATGAGTTTCTCATCCATACCGATCATGAAACGCTTAAGTACTTAAAAGGTCAAACTAAGTTTAACAAGCGTCATGCCAAATGGAGTGAATTTATTGAATCTTTCCCCTATGTGATCAAGTACATTAAGGGTAAGGAAATTGTAGTTGCGGATGCACTTTCACGCATATGTACGCTTGTCACTAAACTTGAGTTGAATGTTATTGGTTTTGAGCACATCAAAGACTTCTATGCTAATGATCCATCTTTTGCTATTCCTTATGCTAAGTGTTTGACGCATACTTCTTGGGAACAATATTACATCAAGGATGCTTATCTTATGAAAGCTAACAAACTATGCATTCCCGAGTCTTCTCTTCGTTTGCTACTTTTGCAAGAGGCTCATGGAGGTGGACTCATGGGACATTTTGGACGCGACAAGACATTCACCACCCTCTCCAAGAACTACTTTTGGCCCAAGATGTTTTGCGACATCTCACGCTTCACCAATCGATGCTCCACATGTCGCAAAGCTAAGTCTAAAGCTCAATCTCATGGTCTTTACACGCCTCTTCCTATTCCTTATCAACCTTGGGAATACATTAGCATGGATTTTGTACTTGGTTTTCCTAGAACCAAAAATGGAAAGGATTCCATGTTTGTTGTTGTGGACCGATTTTCTAAGTTGGCACATTTCATTCCTTGCAACAAGATAGACGATGCTTCACACATTGCAAATCTCTTTTGTAGGGAAATCTTGCGACTCCATGGAGTACCAAATACAATCGTCTCCGATCGTGATGTCAAGTTCTTGAGTTACTTTTGGAAGACCCTATGCGCCAAGCTCGGAATCAAGCTCTTGTTCTCATCTACATACCATCCTCAAACCAACGGCCAGACGGAGGTGACGAACTGGACTCTATCCACTCTACTTTGCGTGTTGATCAAGAAGAACATCAAGGAGTGGGAAGCATGTCTACCCATTGCCAAGTATGCCTACAACCGTGCAAGACATTCGACTACCGGCAAGTCCCCCTTCGAGGTCGTCTACGGCTTCAACCCGTTGTCACCATTGGACATTCTACCTCTTCCTCTACAAGAGCACACCAATGGATGTGAGTGCACAAGCAAGCTACATCAAGAAGATGCATGAGGATACAAGGCACACCATCGAGCGCCAAGTACAATGACTAGCGACCAAGCTCAACGTCCACAAGCAACCCATGATCTTCAACATTGGTGATCTCGTGTGGCTACACCTTCACAAGGACCGCTTCCCCAACAAACACAAGTCCAACCTTCTCCCTCGAGCCGATGGACCCTTCAAGGTGCTAGCACGCTACAACGACAATGCCTACAAGATCGACCTACCACGAGGCAAGTACAACGTGAGCGACATCCTCAATGTCAAGGACCTCGCGCCATACCATGGAGATGAAGCTTTTGATCCGAGGTCGGATCTTTCCCAAGGGGGGACATGATGCGGAGCATCCCTCACTCATCCCCATGGACGTACGTACATCTCCCTCAACACCACTTGGACCCATGACAAGAGCTAGAGCAAAGGCTATAGAAGATAAGGTGAACTCGCTCCTCTCCGAACTCCCTCTCTCGACTCACGAGACTTGGCTACTACCTCATACGGACATTCTGTGTGTGATCAGGTACTTGGAGGAGAGCCACGGGACAGCTACACCCAATGGCCAAGGTGGCAAGGATACCAAGCATGAACATCAAGAAGACGAGCCATTTGGGAAGCTACAGGCACCGGACGACCGGACGGGCCCGGACGTCCGAGCCCTGGGAGGTGCTACAGCCGAGAGAAGGAAGGCAGGACAAAGCTACAGGCCACGGACGACCGGCCTAGCCCGGACGTCCGACGACTCCCAGGCCATGGACGACCGACGCCCTCTGGACGTCCGGTAGCTGGGCACCTGAGAGGAAATTAACGGAAGAACGAAGCCACCGGACGACCGGGCGACTGACACCCGAGCCGAATCTACAGAAGTCCGAGGATCCACGGATATCCGGTCCATCCTGAAGCTCCGGACGTCTGACGTCCTCCGGACGTCTGACGCCTGAGTGACCGCAGCCACGGGTTGATGCCGTTGTACCCCTTCACTGTGACCCCCATTTGCACTATGACTATAAATTGGTCTCTCCCACCTCCTAGCTAGGGTTAGCATTGTGATAGCTCGTTTGAGATAGAGCATTGCTCATCCATTAGGGCCACATCAAAAATATGTTAGGTAGCATTCCACATCAAAAATTCTGTTTTTATCATTTAGCTACTCGAGGACAAGCAGGAATTAAGCTTGGGGATGCTTGATACATCTCCAATGTATCTATAATTTTTTATTGTTCCATGCTATTGTATTATCTATTTTGGACATTTTATATGCATTAATATGCTATTTATATTATTTTTGGGACTAACCCGTTAACCTAGAGCCCAGTGCTAGTTTCTGTTTTTCCTTGTTTTTGAGCTTCGCGGAAAAGGAATACCAAACGGAGTCCAAACGGAATAAAACCTTCACGATGATTTTTCTTGGACCAAAAGACACCCAGGAGACTTGGAGATCAAGTCAGAAGTGCCACGAGTAAAATGATCGATATGGTTGACTAGAGTGGGTGAATAGGCAACTAATAATTTTTAGCTTTTCTTGACCAAATTAAACTTAGCATCAAAGTAGGTTGTCTAGATGTGCAACTGGGTGAGCAACCTATATGATGCAATAACAACAAGAACACAAGCAAGCAAGGGATACACCACAATGAAAGCTTGCACAAGTAAAGGTAAGAGATAACAAAGAGTGGAGACGGTGGAGACAAGGATGTGTTACTGAAGTTCCTTCCCTTTGAGAGGAAGTACGTCTCCGTTTGAGCGGTGTGGAGGCACAATGCTCCCCAAGAAGCCACTAGGGCCACCGTATTCTCCTCACGCCCTCACCCAATGCGAGATGTCGTGATTCCACTATTGGTGCCCTTGGAGGCGGCAATCAAACCTTTACAAACAAGGTTGGGGCTATCTCCACAACTTAATTGGAGGCTCCCAACGACACCACGAAGCTTCACCACATTGGAATATGGCTCCGAGGTGACCTCAACCGTCTAGGGTGCTCAAACACCCAAGAGTAACAAGATCCGCAAGGGATTAGTAGGGGGAATCAAATTTCTCTTGGTGGAAGTGTTGATCGGGGCCTTCTCAAACTATCCCTAGAAAATCAACAAGTTTGATTGGCTAGGGAGAGAAATTGGGCGAAAATGGAAGTTTGAGCAACAATGGAGCTTGGGGAGGGAAGAGGTAGTCTTCTTGGGGAAGAAGACCCCCTTTATATAGTGGGGGGAAAGATCCAACCGTTATCCCCTTTCTCATCCTGCACGGCGCGGTACTACTGCACAAGGATGTGGTATTACCGCAGAGTGTTGTGGTACTACTACTGTGCAGTGCGGTACTACTGCTTGCGCGGTAGTGACCAGGTCAGGGCCTATTGCACAGGGCAACAAGCGGTAGAACCGCCGGAGCGGTACTACCGCAAGGCAGGACTCAACTGGCGCTGGAAATGCACGGAAGTAATAAATTACTTCAGTAACTACTTCCGCTGAGGTTGGAGCTGTGCAAAAATCCAGCATGATACTAGTGCTCACAGGGAGCAGTACTACCGTGAAGGGGCGGAAGTAAAAAAAATTCCATCTGCGCCTACTGTCGGTTCAATATCTGACGTATCTTGTAGTAGGGGTCCTAAGCTAGGCATCTTGGAACGATGGTAACATGGACACGGGATTTTACCCAGGTTTGGGCCCTCTTGATGGAGGTAAAACCCTATGTCCTGCTTTTGATTGTATTCATATGGGGTATAGTATAGAGTACATTTGTCTATCACGAGATTGTAGTAATGAATCCGAGGTCGTCTATTGACTAGCCTGGCCTCGGTTTATATAACACACGGAGGCCTAGGGTTTAGGAGAGTCCTCGCCTTGGGTGCCAAGTCTTGTGGAGTCTTCCTTGTATGCGGCAGGGGTTGTCCGAACTGGCCCATGAGTATACGGCCATGGGGGTCCTCGGCCCAATCCAAGAGATCGGGAGACGACGTGATGAGTACCCCCTAGTCGAGGACACCGTCAGTAGCCCCCTGAACCGGTCTTCAAGTTGGGGACGCTCCTCGATTCTTCCAAACTGTTCTTCATCTTCGACCGTCGGTCTTGAAAACTGGTTCAACAAATCTTCTCATCTTCGATCTTGACGATCGCCGAAGTGCATCCGAAGAGTTTACACGTCGGGTATCCGAGGAGCCCCTTTAAATTTCCGGTCTTTATCAATGCCTTGTTATTTTTATGCCACACCTCGGGTTTGAAGTTGTTCCCGGGCGGCAGCGTCCTCTTGCGTCTGAGCACCAACGCCGGACTACATTCGAGGTATCTTTAGCAGCCGAGCACCAATGCCGGACCGCTTCCGAGCTCCAACGCCGGAATGTATCCGAGCTCCAACGCCGGATTATGTCCAAGCTCCAACGCCGGAATGTATCCGAGCTCCAACGCCGTACTGTGTCCAAGCTCCAACGCCGGACTGTGTCCAAGCTCCAACGCCGGACTGTATCCAAGCTCCAACGCCGGACTATATTCGAGGTGTCATAGATCACCTTGGTTCAAAAAAGTTGAAGGAGTTTAGCTGAGCTTAATGCCAGAAATGCCCTCTACGGAGCCAGCCACTGGCGTTTGAGCTTTATTCCAGACTACTTCCGGGGTGTCTATTGTAGTCGAGCACCAACGCCGGACTCTATCTGAGGTGGTGCACCACCTAGGCCATGGGCTGATTTTTATGAATTTAATTCCGAATTATGCAATGTAATCTTTGCCGAGATGTATAGCAGTAGCCCTCAAGGTGCGTGTTGGACTAATATTCGGGATGCACCTGAAGGAAAAAAATTAAACCCCTGACCCTAGTAGCCCCTGAGACTCAAGTCGATTCATAAAATCAGCCTAAGGATCAATTCCCAGCTCGGCAGCATACTTAGGAATAGAAATGCGGTGTGCAAAGTCCTCGAGACTCAGGTTGGGTGTGGCCGACCAACCTGAGGATAATAATCTCCTCGAAAACTATATTGCGCTTTAAATTTTCTGCATTGGATTGTCAATGCAGTAGCCCCCGAGACACTGGTCGGGTGGCAACACCAGATTAGGGGATCGATGTGGCCTTTTAATATTTGTAAATAATAAGCTCGAAGCCTCGTAGCCCCCGAGCCTGAATGCGGGCACGGGAGGCCGAATTAAGGATCGATATTCATAGTAAAATCACAAATTATGTGTAATGACTCTATGTGTCCAAGTACTTTACGTCATTAATGCTCGGATCTGCATTGTACAAAACTTTGTTGACCGACCATCATCTTCAACCTCCTCGGCCAGCATCCGAGGAGTGTTTGTCCTACTTTATAAAGCCTTTATGAGGGCGAAGATTTACGGCAAACAAGGCAATCCGGCCATACGGTTTTATAAACAAAGGTACGCAGGGAGACATGTTATATTATTGTTTAACATAAGAAACATCGTCCAAAGAAAATAGTCCCGCTATCAGTTCCTTTCTTTGGGTTGTCATGCTAAGCATGATCATGAAACCTCAGCTCCGATCAATGTGGGAGGAAAATACTAAGGATTTAGTTCGGGGAAAGCTTCCAAACTCTGTGGTCTAAATGAACCCAAATTTTCACTTTTGTTGTGACCGTTTATAATCTGAAAGTGGCCCATCGTCGGCTTCTACCCCCTTGTAGATGCTACGCAGGGTGTTTCCGAAATAACAAAACAACCCTTAGCCGACGTGTCGGTGCCTGAAGGCGGTTGTGTTGGCGGAAACGAGGCAATCAGATATGCGGGCATTATAACTTTCACTTAGTCATAGGAGCTTAAAGTTGGGAGGCCAGCAAGCAGCCCCCGGTAAGTGGTCGGCGACAGCCGAAGTCAAGCCGTAAACACTTCGGCCAATGTTATGAACGGCCCATCATTTAATACAGTCATCGGACCGCTGATCAGTTTACGCTTATTGTGACAGTCAGTGTTCGGCTTTCTCCACTGCGGTGCTTAACCATGCGAGCCGGAAGCACAATCGCAGTGGTTCTCCCTTTGCACACCTAGCCGAACAAAGCGGAACATAGGAGGCAAGCACAGGAGTCGGGCAACCCAACTATTGACCGAAGACACAATTTGAAACTGATGCATATATAGCAATATCCGAGAATTTTTGCCGAATCCCCAAAGGTGTCCGGCGTTGCATTGCGAGACTTATGTGGAAAACACACAAATGGTTTGAAAAGTGCCATAGGATTGGAAAACCAAAAGCATCAGTAAAAACTCGACGTCCGAACTAGATCAATTGTCATGTGCCAATCAGAAAATTGGTCTTAGAAAAAAAAGAATTGTGCTTCTGTCGTGCTTTAACATGACACATCCTATCTCAAGACTTCAAGCGGGTCAGCCTACGGCTTCAACCTCATATCCCGAAGGCGGGGTACTTCTCATTAGGCCAGTTTAGCAAACTTTAGCGGCTTTGAGAGAGAAATTAGGCTCCCCGGCTATTGACCACAAACTCGCGTCGAGAAAAGGAGTGATAGAAAAAAGACCTTGCAACGACTAAGAAGAAGAACACTTATTATAAAATAGCTCACATAAATTTAAGAGCCCCCGAGTAACTTGGGTAAAAGAATTTTATGTATAATGATTGTATGTACCGAAGCACTTATACCATATATGTGTTCACCCGAACTTTAAACGCGTCTTAACCGACCGTCGGCTTCTCCCTCTTCGGCCAAGGGCCGAAAAGTGTTATGTACTCCACCTATCAAGAATATCGACAGTGTTTCCGATAACCAGGCAACCAGGACATAAGGCTGTAACAGACAAAGCGCGCTCAGGGAACTTATGCTATATTACTGACGGGGTGTAAGAAGCATCTTCGAAGAAAATAGTACCCCCACCGATACCTTTCTTAGGTTGCTCATTGTTACCATAAGACTTGTGCAATAGATTTTTTGTACTCATGAGTTCCGTTGTGTGCCGGCCATAATTGAAAACAATAAGAGTGCTAGCTTTCGGCTTCACCCAGTCTGAGGTCAGAGCTCGGAGGACCCGGTCGTGAAAATCACAGAGGTGCTCCCTTTACTCCCTAGCCGAACAATCGGGAACACAGGGGTAAACACAGGAGCTAGTCAACCCAGCTTCCGCAACACTTAAGTCAATATGGTGCATATTGTGGCGTAATACACGAACAAGGAACGAAGCCGTACAAGTATAATCATATGCAACAGGAAAGGCTCCATAAAGGAAGCCCCCAAGTGAACGGGGTATTTGAATTTGTGTGTCACAAACAAAGTTTGAACAAGGAACTTTTCACAAACAACTTTTAAAAAAAGGTATAATGCTTGGTTGAACCGAACAAAATTTAAAATTGAAAAGTTTTTTGAGCATGAAAGGGACTTAGCTGGTTAATGTGCTCGGTGATGATGACGCGATTCAGGCTTGTGGCGGGACGAAGACGCCCATTGATCTGTGATAGATCCGACAAGGTTCACAGTCCTCGGCATGGCCGAGGTCCTAGCCTCCAAGCCATAGGTGTCCGAGCAAGGAGTTCGGCACTCCAAAGTAGTGACACGGCTCGGCCAATGTGGTAAGGCGAAGCCCCCAATTTAACCGAGCTGGCGGAGTTGGTCGGCAAGGTGACAATGAAGCCTCCCCGCCGGTCGACTGGCGATGCCGAAGTGACCGCGTAACGCAGTCAAAATCGATTACCTGCACACATAAAACAGTGCAAGCAAAAAAAATTGAAAGAGAAAATTTCATAATTAATATATGCGAAACGAATAGTTCGGCTGATCGTCGAGGTCGGCTCGATGGTATGATGACGTTGTGGCACGGTGATGTCGACATAGATCGGCTGGCCAGACCGTCCCCGTGCACATGTGTCGGAAAAATATCTCTGCAAAAATAATGCAATGCAAAACAACAGAAAATATTCTGTGTGCAATAATTTTATATGCTAAACGAATAGCTATGAGAAACAAAACCTAGTTTGACGATGAAGGCCGTAGCAGACCAAATGCACACCAGGAAGATTTCGCGCGTACTAAGCTGACATCGCGAGTAAGATCGCTTCGATCTATGCACAAGGATTCACCAAAACACCCAGTAGTAGTATTAGTTGAATTATTAGAATTTGCCAACAAGGTTCGGGCGGCCATGCTGCAAAGCTAATTCAATTTCATTAGTAGCACTTCTAGTTTGGAAAAGGCATAGTAAGGAACGAGCAGTAATCTGTGTGCCGAATTAAAAAAGAGAGGAAACAAATCTCCTTGGTCGCCGCTGGTGCTTGGGCGTGAATGCTCCAGACTCCGCGTATAATTTGAGCATATGCGTACAGACGGATTGTGCCCTTTCAGTCCAATGACAATGTGATGATGCTGGTCCGCACCCGCATGGCGTCGGCTCAAGGCGCGTGGGACAACGACATTCAATGCGGCACGGTGACGAACGCGAGCTTGCAGATGACATTAGTTGAGGCCACACGTTAACTGACCTGTGTACAAAAGATGATACTGGCCGAAGTAAAATTCTCAGGAAAAAAAGTGTATTGCAGACTAAAAATAATTTAAAGAGATAGCATCTAATAGTACTACAAGCGTCCGGCTGAAGCCGAAGGCAGGCAACGCCAAATCGGATGAAAAGCCGATGTGCTAATGTGAATTCTTGGGAGGAGTGTGAGTACAAAAGTAGTCCATGTTGGAGACGTGATCTACTAACCCTGTCACGTGGGCAATGCATGAAAGATAAACTACTAGCAATGCTTAATTAAATAATAAAGGAAAAGGGGAGGACAGAATCTCCCTGGTGCCAGCGAGTTTTAATCCTTCTCTGCCATAGGCATTGCTCAGCAATTGCCGCTTGGTCATCGGCTGGATAGCATGAAGAAAGAAAAAACGGAGACCCATGCCATGATTTTCAAATCTTTTTTATTTAGTAGTCTAAGTTTCTCGATGAGGATAATTAATTCGGTCGTTGTGGTCAGACTCTATTATGGATTTCTGACTACATTCTCCATAGGTCCCTCTTAGATCTTCTTTCTCCAATCTTGGATTAGGGAAGGAGATATTCAGGACAAACTGTACAAGCTTCTTCCAAAGCATACGGCTTTCTAGATGTATATGACGACCTCTAGACAGATGGATCTTATATGAATCATATGATGAAGTACCACATGAGCGGACATATAGGAAAGGAATCCAAATCTGCCGAATCGCTCATCTGTCGTACTGCCCGGCGGCGGCCATGGCCCCTATCGCTAAAAACTTACTTGACACCCGATCTGAAAAATAGCTCCACGCAGCAAAACCAATTTTGCAAATGAGATAATTTACATGAAGCAGACTATACTGAAAAAATATCACCTGATCGTTGATCAAGATTCCCGTCGAACCTCAGCAACACCCAGCAGGCTCTCAATGAAAGAACTAATGTCGGTTCAATATCCGGCGTATCTCGTAGTAGGGGTCCTAAGCTAGGAGTCTTGGAACGATGGTAACATGGACACGGGATTTTACCCTGGTTCGGGCCCTCTTGATGGAGGTAAAACCCTACGTCCTGCTTTTGATTGTATTCATATTGGGTATAGTACGGAGTATATTTGTCTACCACGAGATTGTAGTAATGAATCTTTGGTCGTCTATTGACTAGCCTGGCCTCGGTTTATATAACACACAGAGGCCTAGGGTTTAGGAGAGTCCTCGCCTTGGGCACCAAGTCTTGTGGAGTCTTCCTTGTATGCGGCAGGGGTTGTCCGAACTGGTCCATGAGTATACGGCCCTGGGGTTCCTCGGTCCAATCCAAGAGACAGGGAGACAACGTGATGAGTACCCCCTAGTCCAGGACACTGTCACCTAGTACCGCATGTGTCAGCATCAGGACTGGAGGCAGTATTACTACCGCCCACCAGGAGCGGTACTACCACTGGACACTGCAGTACTACTGCTCTCTTGAGCGGTACTACGGCATGCCCATGCGGTACTACTGCTCCCTTGAGCAATACTACCGCACGCCACAGAGGATTTAGCATTTGGCAGCCTTCAAATGGCAGAGACATGGATAAACGGACGGTGCTCCAATGATGTGAAGGAAAGGTGCTGCAAAGGAACAGTTGAGTACGTGTTGATTCCACCCTAACCTTCCGAAGCGGACCCCCTCTTAATAGTACGGCTTTCCTACGACTCAAATTCACCAAAAAGAAACGTAGAGAACAGCCGTCTTCAATAGGCTCCGAGGGCCACCGAATCGTCTTGTGCCTAGACATGAGATATCTGAAATGCTCAATGCACACGATTAGTCCGCAAGTGCACTGTCATCAATCACCAAAACAACTTAGGGAGAAATATGCCCTTACAATCTTCCCCTTTTTGGTGGATTGATGACAATACGAGATTTGCACATAGAGATATAAAGAGCATAAGCAAACCCAAAATCTATAAAATATAGACATGCTCCCCCTAGATGTGTGCATTCTATAGATATGCTTTGGACTACAAAACACACATACTAGGATCAACACTCCCCCTATATTTTATAGACAAGGTAATCCTTGCAACTAGATGAGTGACACTAAGCATGTAAGCAAGGTATAGCAAGTGAGCATGATAATGAGGGCACAAAACAAGATAAACTCACAAGCTACTAATCATACTTGACAATAAATGGATAAGAGTGGAGGCATATGTCTCACACCATATGATAGGATAAGTCTCCGGTCTCACAAAAAACACAAACCAAAGCAACGACGAAGGTTCAAGAAAAGCAAGGAGACAAAACAAAGTATTCGCAAATCCTACACTCTCCCCCCCTTTGGCATCGAGACGCCAAAAGGGCAGATAGGACACCTAAGACACAGGTGGTAGCTCCCACTAAAGTGATCACCCAACAATCTCCTCATCGGGAGCAGCAGGAATGGTCTCCTCTTCTGACTCAACCCACTGATAGCCCTTCTTCTTCATCCAAGCAGCCTCAGGTGTGATGGTGTTCTCAGACCCACTCGAGATTTGCTCGGCAAGCTTCCTCAAAATCCGCTTGTTGCGATGGAGACTCTCCTTCTGAGCAATGTGAGTCTGATATTGTCCCTTGGCCTGCATGCAGAATAGAGTCTTCAGCCTGTCGTTGAGCTTTGTAGCCCAAGATGATTCATCAAAAGGAGGCTCATACTCAGAACCATCCTCCTCCTCCTCTACAATCTCATCTTCATCAACATCCATGTGGGCAGCCTCTACTTCAGCCCGGGTAATGGTGTTAGCCCACTTGTTCTTCTGTCGCGGCCTAATGGGCTCATGTCGAAACCAGTTGGGAGCATTAAACTCCTCACCCGGAAGGAGCTTCTCCCAAGTCTTCTGACTCAAGAGGTGCAGACAGGGTCCATAGATGGGAACCTTGCGATGGAACATGGCAGACTGAAGCTCACACTACATGATGTGAGAGACATCAAGTGGTCCAGGTTGTTGAAGACGCGCTTCCTCACAAATAAGCATCGTGTCCACAAGATAGTAATGCACCTTGTCCTTGTCGCCCATGCGAGGAAAAAGAGAGTTGCGAAAGATCTAATGCATGATGTCGAGAAACGGATTCAACACATAAGACTTCTTGCCATTGGGTAAAGTCTTCTCCACCAGGTATGGTTGAAGCTTGTTCTTGGAAGCAGACTCTGGGTTGACATGCGGGCGAATACCAACGGGCACATGTAGCCCCTCATCACGAACATGCAACAGATCCATGAACTCCTTCACTCAGTAGTCATATTCTTTCCATTTGTCATCCAAGTCATGCTCTGCTTCTCATCCGAGTGGAAATGGACAGAAGCAAAAAACTGAGCCACAATCTCTGGGTCATAGTCAAGGTGGTACATGATGATCTCCTCAATACCAAATTGCTCTACCAAATCCATAGGCTCACCAAAATATGCCTAGTTCTTCCACATATGCTCCATGTCAATCCACTGAACGGGAACGTAGATGTTCTACTTGGCCTTGATCACATCTAGGTGGATGAGATTTTGTTGCTTGGTCCAAAACAAGTCATTGCCCCTTAGTTGTTCCCGAGGCTTGATGTAGGGGTTGAGCTTCATTCGAATCTGAAAGTCTGCAAGAGGCATGTCATCCAAGCTGACAAGTGGCTCCTTGATCTTGGTGGCTGTTGTCTTGAAGTGGCGATTTGGACCCCTCAGGAGCTTCTTGGTTGCGAAGACGCTTTGAGCTCATGTCACGGCTTGGATTCGAGCGCCTAGCAACGGAACCAGAGCCACCACCTATGACACACAACGCAAAAACATGAGAAGAGCGAGAAGAATTGTTGCAAAGACCAAGGCCAATAGACGAAACAACTAGAAATGAGATTGGATGTGACAATACAAGATAATTTTAACTCAAGCGGTAGTATTGTAACTGGGCGCGGAAGTAAAAAAATTACTACTGCTCTGACCGCGGTAGTACCGCAGAGACCTGCAGTAGTACCTTGAGGCGAGGTAGTACCGCGCTCAGAGCAGAAGTAAAATTTTACATCCGCACACAGGCGGTAGTACCGCTCTAGGCGGAGGGGTAGTACCGCATGGGGCGGATCTCGCAAGAACGGATCTGAGAACATATGTACAAATAAATTGGTACTATTGTTGATCAAAACTATGTTGTTGTATCACACCAAATAACAGATCGACTCCACAAGCACTCTCCAACAATCTCCTCTTGCAAAGATTTAGCCAAAAATCACAATACCTACTCATATTTCCCCCAAATCCTAGATGCAAATAAGGCAAAGAGAGAAGGACTAGGGGAGATACCTGGGTCCATGGCAAGAGGGCGAGGTGGGGAACGATCCAACCGATTGAAATGGGACGAGAGTGACTGGACACGAAGATTTGGCAAGGTCCTCCGGCGCCGTTCTTGGGTAAGAGAGAGAGAGAGAGAGAGAGAGAGAGAGAGATAGAGAGAGAGAGACGTGAGGGTAAGAGATGAATGGGTATGGGGGATTGGAAGTCCCACTGCCCGCGCTTAACCCCCACGTGGTCTGAACAGCGAGGTAGTACCGCAAGTCATCGTGGTAGTACAGCTCGGGCGGTAGTACCACACTCTAGGCAGTAGTACCATGCCATGGTCGCAACTGTGCAAGCACAAGAGCCACCCACCTCCAGCGGTAGTACCGTGGCATGCCACGTTAGTACCGCATCCCCAAGAAAGTGCATGTTTTGGCGAGAGAAAAAGACGGCCTTTGCAACACAAACAAGCCAAGAAAAACAACAAGAAAATGAGGACCAAACAACGAACCAAAACCTCTCATGAAGAAAGGGCGGTGGCCTTAGCCATCTATGTTTGAGTCAATTGGTATGGCAGCGCGAAGAATTATCCTTGGGCCCATGACCAAAACTCATCTTTGAAGCACAAGTACCATAAAAAATGGCGAATGTGAAAGAGTTGATCAATTTATGCATAATGGGGGGAGGGAGAGTTCATTGAGAATAACACTCCCCCTATGTCCAGACAACATGATGAGTATGGTGGGGTGTGCACAGGTTCAAGCCACATTGCTCAAATCGATGATATTTAGCTCATGCCTTAACTCACGAAATCTTGCTTCATCCAAAGGCTTCGTGAAAATTTCTGCAAGGTTATCATGAGTGTTGACATGGTTAATATCAATCTCCCCTTGCTTGATGTGATCCCGGATGAAGTGATTCCAAATCTCAATATGCTTCGTCTTGAAGTGTTGCACCGGGTTGAGAGAAATCTTGATGGCACTTTCATTGTCACACCAAAGAGGCACTTTGTCACAAATTACACTGTAATCCCTTAAAGTTTGCCTCATCCATAGAAGTTGAGCACAACAACTACCGGTGGCCACATACTTGGCTTTGGTGGAGGATAGAGACACACAACTTTGCTTCTTAGAAGACCAACTCACCAAAGAGCAACCAAGAAATTGGCACCCTCTGGAAGTTGACTTCCTATCCACTTTGTCTCCTGCCCAATCCGAATCCGAATATCCCACGAGATTGAAGTTTTCACCTCTAGGTTACCATAAGCCAAAGTTTGGGGTATGAGCCAAATATCGGAAGATTCGCTTGACCGCCACATAGTGGCTTTCCTTAAGTGAGGCTTGAAACCGTGCATAAATTCCCACACTTAACACGATATCCGGTCTTGATGCACAAAGGTAAAGCAAAGAGCCAATCATAGAATGATATACCTTTTGATACACCGCTTTACAATTGGGATCAAGTTGGCATTTGGTAGGCATTGGCGTAGACGCCGGCTTGACATCACTCCACTTGAATCTCTTGAGCATGTATTGAGTGTATTTGGCTTGGTTGATGAAGATTCCTTCTCTTCTTTGTTTGACTACGAACCCGAGAAAGAACTTCAACTCCCCATCATGGACATCTCAAACTCCGTGGTCATGAGTGCAGCAAACTCCTCATTGAAAGCTTTGTTAGGAGAACCAAAGATAATATCATCAACATATAGTTGGCATACAAACAACTCCCCTTTGACCTTCTTAGTAAAAAGAGTGGGGTCGATTTTCCCAATTTCAAACCCGCGATCTTGCAACAACTCGGTACGGTGGTCATACCATGCACGTGGGGCTTGTAAAGTCCATTGAGCACCTTATCAAGTTGGTACACACGATTGAGGAACTTGGGATCCTCAAACCCTGGGGGTTGTTTGACATACACCAACTCATTAAGAGGACCATTAAGAAAAGCACTCTTCACATCCATTTGTAGTAACTTGAAGTATGATGAGAAGCATAAGCAAGCAACAAATGAATAGATTCAAGGCGAGCAATGGGAGCAAAGGTCTCACCGTAGTTGATAGCCTCGACTTGGGAATAGCCTTGTGCCACCAAACGAGCCTTGTTGTGAATGAAAATCCCGTGAGCATCTTGCTTGTTCTTGAAGACCCATTTGGTTCCAATGACATTATGGTTCTCCTTTGGCATTGGCACCAATCTCCACACCTTGTTGCGCTTGAAGTTGTTGAGTTCTTCATGCATGGCATTCAGCCAATCCGGATCCTCGAGCGCCTCATAGACCTTTTGGGGTTCAACACAAGAAACAAACGCATGATGTTCACAATAGTTTGCTAATTGTCTATGACTGCTTACCCCCTTTCTTAAGCTTACAAGAACATTCTTCATGAGATGATATTGGGAAGCATGCTTGGAAGCAATCTTGGAGGCACGACGCTCCAATTGCTCCTCAAGAGAGAGTTGAAAAGTGGTAACTTGATCGTCATGAGCGTCGTCTTGAGCTTGTTCATGATCTTGAGATTGCTCTTGATCTTGAACTTGCTCGGTAGCAAGAACTTGACCTTGGGCATCACTTTGTGGATCACCACCATGTTGAGGTTGATCTTGCCCTTGATCTTATTAATTTGGTGGAGCGCCTTCACTTTATTATTCGGAAGCATGTGGGTCTTGGGTTGGTGATGGTTCCACTTGAGTGGAACATTGTCCTTCTCCTTCGGCCACAAGGGGTCCCTCAATGGGTAGGATATGGTTGATACCTATTCTTCTTATGGCTTGGGGAGGAATTTCATCACCTACATCACAAGTACCACTTTGCTCCACTTGGGAGCCGTTATTTTCATCAAACTCCATGTTACACATCTCCTCAATGAGTCCTGTGGACTTGTTGAGGACACGGTAAGCATGAGAGTTTGTAGCATAACCAACAAATATGCCGTCATGAGCTCTAGCCTCAAATTTAGACAAACAAACACCTTTCTTGAGAATGAAACACTTACAACCGAACACCCGGAAGTCCTTGAGGTTGGGCTTGTTACCAGTAAGTATCTCATATGGAGTCTTTTTCAAGCCTTTGCAGAGATTGAGCCGATTGGATGCATGAAAAGCGGTGTTGATGGCTTCGGCCCAAAAGTTGTATGGAGACTTGAACTCCGCCATCATGGTCCTTGCAGCGTTCATCAATGTCCGGTTCTTCCTATACACTACACTATTTTGTCGAGGGGTGTAAGGTGCGGAATATTGATGCTTGATCCCCTCATCACTAAGAAACTCATCCAAGGTGTAGTTCTTGAACTCAGTGCCATTGTCACTTCTTATCATCAAAATCTTTGCATTGTGTTGACGTTGAGCTTCATTTGCAAAGTCGATGACGGTTTGTTGGGTCTTTCTCTTCCTCTTGAAGAAATACGCTCGGGTGTATCTCGAATAATCATCCACAATCACCAAGCAATACTTTCTACCCCTATACTATCAAAGGATGGAGGCCCAAAGAGATCCATGTGAAGGAGCTCCAAAGGCCTCGTCGAGTAGAAGATAGTCGTGGGAGGGTGAGCCTTCTCATGTAGCTTTCCTTCCATACAAGCACTGCAAGCACGATCTTTGGCAAAACTACCATTTATTATTCCACGGACATGGTCCCCCTTGAGAAGACATTGCAAAGATCTCATATTGACGTGGGCTAAACGGCGATGCCAAAGCCGTCGCACGTCAACTTTAGCCATTAGGCATGTCCTGGTCTTAGTGGGTCGCTCCGAAAAGTTAATCACATAAAGACCATTCTCGACATGCCCAACAAAGGCTACTTTAAGAGTCTTGCTCCACAAGAGGGCCATGGAATCAATATCAAAGAAAGTGACAAAGCCCATGAGTGCAAGTTGACGAACGAAAAGTAAATTATATGCAAGGGACTCAACAAGCATGACTTTCTCGATCGTGAGATCATGAGAAATGACAACCTTCCCAAGACCCAATACCTTAGAAGATGAGGCATCACCCCATTCGACATTGGTGGGAATAGATGAAACTTTGTGAACGTGTCATGTCCCTAGCCTTGCTATGCACTTGGACTAGCTTGTTGCTGCATCATGTTTAAAATTTCATTTAAACCTGAAATGGGGATGTCCAAACCCTAGTACCAAATGGAATTCAAATAGGTTCAACCTAAAAATATTTTCAGTAAATCCAAATGGCTTTCAAAAATGTTCATCATTTCTGGAAAATGCTAGAAACCAATAGCGGAACCTGGATGCTCATATTGCCTCCCACATATTCTACAAAGATCTTTATCGGTCAAACCGCATAACAACATACGTTGTTCCCTTTTGTCATCGGTATGTTACTTGCCCGAGATTCGATCGTCGGTATCTCAATACCTAGTTCAATCTCGTTACCGGCAAGTCTCTTTACTCGTTACGTAATGCATCATCCCATAACTAACTCATTAGCTACATTGCTTGCAAGGCTTATAGCGATGTGCATTACCGAGAGGGCCCAGAGATACCTCTCCGACAATTGGAGTGACAAATCCTAATCTCGAAATACGCCAACTCAACATGTACCTTCGGAGACACCTGTAGAGCCCCTTTTTAATCTCCCAGTTACGTTGTGACGTTTGGTAGCACACAAAGTGTTCCTCCGGTAAACGGGAGTTGCATAATCTCATAGTCATAGGAACATGTATAAGTCATGAAGAAAGCAATAGCAACATACTAAACAATCAAGTGCTAAGCTAACGGAATGGGTCAAGTCAATCACACCATTCTCCTAATGATGTGATCCCGTTAATCAAATGACAACACATGTCTATGGCTAGGAAACTTAACCATCTTTGAATCAACGAGCTAGTCAAGTAGAGGCATACTAGTGACACTTTGTTTGTCTATGTATTCACACTTGTACTAAGTTTCCGGTTAATACAATTCTAGCATGAATAATGAACATTTATCATGAAATAAGGAAATAAATAATAACTTTATTATTGCCTCTTGGGCATATTTCCTTCAGTCTCCCACTTGCACTAGAGTCAATAATCTAGTTCACATCACCATGTGATTTAACACCAATATTGACATCTGTATGTGATTAACACCCATAGTTCACATCGTCATGTGACTAACACCGGAAGGGTTTACTAGAGTCAATAATCTAGTTCACATCGCTATGTGACTAACACCCAAAGAGTACTAAGGTATGATCATGTTTTGCTCGTGAGAGAAGCTTAGTCAACGGGTGTGTCATATTCAGAGTCGTATGTACTTTGCAAATATTCTATGTCTACAATGCTCTGCACGGAGCTACTCTAGCTAATTGCTCCCACTCTCAATATGTATCCAGATTGAGACTTAGAGTCATCTGGATCAGTGTAAAAGCTTGCACCAATGTAACTCTTTACGACGGGCTCTTTTATCACCTCCATAATCGAGAAATATTTCCTTAGTCCTCACTAAGGATATTCTTGACCGCTGTCTAGTAATCTACTCTTAGATCAAAATTGTACTCCCTTGCCAAACTCAGAGCAAGGTATACAATAGGTCTGGTATACAGCATAGCATACTTTATAGAACCTATGACTAAGGCATATGGAATGACTTTTCATGCTCTTTCTATTTTCTGCCATAGTCGGTTTTGAGTCTTACTCAACTTCACACCTTGCAACACAGGCAAGAACTCCTTCTTTGACTGTTCCATTTTGAATTACTTCAAAATCTTATCAAGGTATTTACTCATTGAAACATCTTATCAAGCGTCTTGATCTATCTCTATAGATCTTGATGCTTAGTGTGTAAGCAGGTTCACCGAGGTCTTTCATTGAAAAAACTCTTATTCAAGTATCCTTTTATGCTATCCAGAAATTCTATATCATTTCCAAACAACAATATGTCATCTACATATAGTATTTAAAAATGCTACAGAGCTCCCACTCACTTTCTTGTAAATACAGGCTTCTCCAAAAGTCTGTATATCCATATGCTTTGATCAACTCATCAAAGCGTATATTCCAACTCTGGGATGCTTGCACCAGTCCACAGATGGATTGCTGGAGCATCCACACTTTGTTAGCACCTTTAGGATTGACAAAACCTTCTGGTTGTATCATATACTACTATTCTTTAATAAATCCATTAAGGAATGCAGTTTTGACATCCATTTGCCAGATTTCATAAAATGTGGCAATTGCTAACATGATTCGGACAGACTTAAGCATCGATATGAGTAAGAAAATGTCATCGTATTCAACACCTTGAACTTGTCGAAAACCTTTTTCGACAATTTGAGCTTTGTAGATAGTAACACAAATATCAGCGTCCGTCTTCCCCTTGAAGATCCATTTATTTTCTATGGCTTGCCGATCACTGGGCAAGTCAACCAAAGTCCATACTTTGTTCTTATACATGCATCCCATCTCTGATTTCATAGCCTTAAGCCATTTCGCGGAATCTGGGCTCATCATCGCTTCCTCGTAGTTCGTAGGTTCATCATGGTCTAGTAACATGACTTCCAAAACATGATTACCGTACCAATCTAGTGCAGATCTTACTCTGGAAGACCTACGAGGTTCGGTAGTAACTTGATCTTAAGTTTCATGATCAACATCATTAGTTTCCTCACTAATTGGTGTAGGAATCACATGAACTGATTTCTGTGATGAACTACTTTCCAATAAGGGAGCAGGTACAGTTACCTCATCAAGTTCACTTTCCTCCCACTCACTTCTTTCGAGAGAAACTTCTTCTCTAGAAAGGATCCATCTTAGCAACAAATATCTTGCCTCTGGATCTATGATAGAAGGTGTACCCAATAGTTTCCTTTGGGTATTCTATGAAGACACACTTCTCCGATTTGGGTTCAAGCTTATCAGGTTGAAACTTTTTCACATAAGCATCGCAGCCCCAAACTATAAGAAACGACAACTTTGGTTTTTTTGCCAAACCACAGTTCATAAGGCGGCGTCTCAACGGATTTTGATGGTGCCCTTTTTAAAGTCAATGCAGCTGTCTCTAATGCATAACCCCAAAACGATATTGGTAAATCAGTAAGAGACATCATTGATCGCACCATATCCAATAAAGTGCGGTTATGACATTCGGACACACCATTATGCTGTGGCGTTCCAGGTGGCGTGAGTTGCGAAACTATTCCGCATTGTTTCAAATGAAGACCAAACTCGTAACTCAAATATTCATCTCCACGATCAGATCGTAGAAACTTTATTTTCTTGTTACGATGATGTTACAATTCACTCTGAAATTCTTTGAACCTTTCAACTATTTCAGACTTATGTTTCATCAAGTAGATATACCCATATCTTCTCAAATCATCTGTGAAGGTCAGAAAATAACGATACCCGCCACGAGCCTTAATACTCATTGGATCGCATACGTCAGTATGTATTATTTCCAATAAGTCAGTTGCTCGCTTCATTGTTCCGGAGAATGGAGTTTTAGTCATCTTGCCCAAAAGGCACGGTTTGCAAGCTCCAAATGATTCATAACCAAGTGATTCCAAAAATCCATCTTTATGGAGTTTCTTCATGCGCTTTACACCGATATGACCCAAACGGTAGTGCCACAAATAAGTTGCAATATCATTATTAACTTTGCATCTTTTGGCATCAATATTATGAATATGTGTATCACTACGATCGAGATCCAACAAACTATTTTCATTGGGTGTATGACCATTGAAGGTTTCATTCATGTAAGTAGAACAACAATTATTCTCTGACTTTAAATGAATAACCGTAGTGCAATAAACATGATCAAATCATATTCATGCTCAACGCAAACGCCAAATGACATTTATTTAGGTTTAACACTAATCTCGAAAATATAGGGAGTGTGCGATGGTGATCATATCAATCTTGGAACCACTTCCAACACACATCATCACTTCACCCTCAACTAGTCTCTATTTATTCTGTAACTCCTGTTTCGAGTTACTAATCTTAGCAATCGAACAAGTATCAAATACCCAGGGGTTACTATAAACACTAGTAAGATACACATCAATAACCTGTATATCAAATATACCCTTGTTCACTTTGCCATCCTTCTTATCTACCAAATATTCAGGGCATTTCCACTTCCAGTGACCATTTCCTTTGCAGTAGAAGCACTCAGTTTCAGGCTTTGGTCAAGCTTTAGGCTTCTTCGCGGGAGTGACAACTTGCTTGCCATTCTACTTGAAGTGCCCTTTTTCCCTTTGCCCTTTTCTTGAAACTAGTGGTCTTGTCAATCATCAACACTTGATGCTCTTTCTTGATTTCTACCTTCGTCGATTTCAACATCACGAAGAGCTCGGGAATCGTTTTCGTCATCCCTTGCATAATATAGTTCATCATGAAGTTCTAGTAACTTGGTGATGGTAACTAGAGAACTCTGTCAATGACTATCTTATCTGGAAGATTAACTCCCACTTGATTCAAGCGATTGTAGTACCCAGACAATCTGAGCACATGCTCACTAGTTGAGCGATTCTCCTCCATCTTTTAGCTATAGAACTTGTTGGAGACTTCATATCTCCCAACTCGGGTATTTTCTTGAAATATTATCTTCATCTCCTGGAACATCTCATATGGTCCATGACATTCAAAACGTCCTTGAAGTCCCGATTCTAAGCCGTTAAGCATGGTGCACTAAACTATCAAGTAGTCATCATATTGAGCTAGCCAAACGTTCATAACATCTGCATCTGCTCCTGCAATAGGTCTGTCACCTAGCGGTGCATCAAGGATATAATTCTTCTGTGCAGCAATGAGGATAAACCTCAGATCATGGATCCAATCCGCATCATTGCTACTAACATCTTTCAACATAGTTTTTCTCTAGGACCAAATCAAAATAAACATAGGGAAGCAACAACATGAGCTATTGATCTATAACATAATTTGCAAAATACTATCAGGACTAAGTTCATGATAAATTAAAGTTCAATTAATCATATTACTTAAGAACTCCCACTTAGATAGACATCCCTCTAATCGTCTAAGTGATCACGTGATCCAAATCAACTAAACCATGTTCGATCATCACGTGAGATGGAGTAGTTTTCAATGGTGAACATCACTATGTTGATCATATCTACTATATGATTCACGCTCGACCTTTCGGTCTCCAGTGTTTCGAGGCCATATCTGTATATGCTAGGCTCGTCAAGTTTAACGTGAGTATTCCGCGTGTGCAACTGTTTTGCACCCGTTGTATTTGAACGTAGAGCCTATCACACCCGATCATCATGTAGTGTCTCAGCACAAAGAACTTTTCCAATGGTGCATACTCAGGGAGAACACTTATACCTTGAAATTTAGTGAGAGATCATCTTATAAAGCTACCGTCAAACTAAGCAAAATAAGATGTATAAAAGATAAACATCATATGCAATCAAAATATGTGACATGATATGGCCATGATCATCTTGCGCCTTTGATCTCCATCTCCAAAGTACTGTCATGATCTCTATCGTCACCGGCACGACACCATGATCTCCATCATCTTGATATATATCAATGTGTCGTCATATAGTCGTCTCGCCAATTATTGCTCTTGCAACTATTGCTACCGCATAGCGATAAAGTAAAGCAATTATTTGGCGCTTGCATCTTATGCAATAAAGAGACAACCATTAGGCTTCTGCCATTTGCCGATAACTTCAACAAAACATGATCATCTCATACAACAACTTATATCTCATCACGTCTTGACCATATCACATCACAACATGCCTTGCAAAAACAAGTTAGACGTCCTCTACTTTGTTGTTGCAAGTTTTACGTGGCTGCTATGGGCTGAACAAGAACCGTTCTTACCTACGCATCAAAACCACAATGATAGTTCGTCAAGTAGTGTTGTTTTAACTTTCTCAAGGATCGGGCATAGCCACACTCGGTTCAACTAAAGTTGGAGAAACTGACACCCGCCAGCCACCTGTGTGTAAAGCACGTCGGTAGAACCAGTCTCACGTAAGCGTACGCATAATGTCGGTCCGGGCCGCTTCATCCAACAATACCGCCGAACCAAAGTATGACATGCTGGTAAGCAGTATGACTTGTATATCCCACAACTCACTTGTGTCCTACTCGTGCATATAACATCTAGCATTAAACAAGGCTGATACCACTGTTGGGGAACATAGTAATTTCAAAAAATTTCCTACGCACACGCAAGATCATGGTGATGCATAGCAACAAGAGGGAAGAGTGTTGTCCACGTACCCTCGTAGACCGAAAGCGGAAGCGTTAGCACAATGCGGTTGATGTAGTCGTACGTCTTCACGATCCGACCGATCAAGTACCGAACGCACGACACCTCCGAGTTCAGCACACGTTCAGCTCGATGACGTCCCTCGAACTCCGATCCAGCCGAGCTTTGAGGGAGAGTTCCATCAGTACGACAGAGTGGTGATGATGATGATGTTCTACCGACGCAGGGCTTCGCCTAAGCACCGCTACGATATTATCGAGGTGGATTATGGTGGAGGGGGGCACCGCACACGGCAAAGAGATCCAAGGGATCAATTGTTGTGTCTATGGGGTGCCCCCCTCCTCTGTATATAAAGGGAGGAGGAGGAGAGGGCCGGCCAAGGGGAGGAGGCGCGCCCAAAGGCGGCAATCCTACTCCAAGTATGATTCCCCCCTCTTTCCTAGTCCAAGTAGGAGAGGGGAAGGAAGGGAAGGAGAAGGAGAAGGAAGGAGAGGGAGGAAAAAGAGGAAAGGGGGGCCGGCCCCCTAGTCCAATTCGGTTTGGGCTAGGGGGGCCGCGCGCCCTGCCTCCTCTCTTCCACCACTTGGCCCATGAGGCCCATTGATTCTTCCTTGTATTCCCGTAATTCCCCGGTACCCCCGAAAATACCCGAATCACCCGGAACCTTTCCGATGTTCGAATATAGTCGTCCAATATATCGATCTTTACGTCTCGACCATTTCGAGACTCCTCGTCATGTCCCCGATCTCATCCGGGACTCTGAACTACCTTCGGTACATCAAATCACATAAACTCATAATACAATCATCATCGAACTTTAAGTGTGCGGACCCTACGGGTTCGAGAATTATGTAGACATGACCGAGACACGTCTCCGATCAATAACCAATAGCGGAACCTGGATGCTCATATTGGCTCCCACATATTCTACAAAGATCTTTATCGGTCAAACCGCATAACAACATACGTTGTTCCCTTTGTCATCGGTATGTTACTTGCCCGAGATTCGATTGTCGGTATCTCAATACCTAGTTCAATCTCGTTACTGGCAAGTCTCTTTACTCGTTACGTAATGCATCATCCCGTAACTAACTCATTAGCTACATTGCTTGCAAGGCTTATAGTGATGTGCATTACCGAGAGGGCCCAGAGATACCTCTCCAACAATCGGAGTGACAAATCCTAATCTCGAAATACGCCAACTCAACATGTACCTTCGGAGACACCTGTAGAGCCCCTTTATAATCACCCAGTTACGTTGTGACATTTGGTAGCACACAAAGTGTTCCTCCGGTAAACGGGAGTTGCATAATCTCATAGTCATAGGAACATGGATAAGTCATGAAGAAAGAAATAGCAACATACTAAACGATCAAGTGCTAAGCTAATGGAATGGGTCAAATCAATCACACCATTCTCCTAATGATGTGATCCCGTTAATCAAATGATAACACATGTCAATGGCTAGGAAACTTAACCATCTTTGATTCAACGAGATAGTCCAGTAGAGGCATACTAGTGACACTTTGTTTGTCTATGTATTCACACATGTACTAAGTTTCCGTTTAATACAATTCTGGCATGAATAATAAACATTTATCATGAAATAAGGAAATAAATAATAACTTTATTATTGCCCCTAGGGCATATTTCCTTCACCCGATGCTCTGCACCCCCACCATCTGCAACGTGCGGTCACCAAGACCCTCATCGACGGCGGAGCTGGCCTCAACGTGCTTTCCGTGGAGGCATTCGTCCTCCTGCACATGCCCCCCGACCGGCTCCACCCCACCAAGCCCTTCTCTGGGGTCCGCAATGTCTTCACCAGACCCTTGGGGTAGATCCGCCTCCCCGTCACCTTCGGGACCCGTGACAACTACCGCACCGAGCTCATCGACTTCGACATCGCCTGGATCGACCTGCCATACAACGCCATCCTTGGGTACCCGGCATTGGCCATGTTCATGGCGGCAACTCACCCAGCCTACAACCTCATGAAAATGCCAGGTAGCAATGGTGTCCTCACGGTGACAGGGGACACCAAGGACACGTTGCAGGCACTCAAGCTCGCCTTCAGGTCTGCAGCGTCGGCGCTGCCAGGCGAGAAAGGGAGCCCCGAGGCCCCAGGGGCAGCACCGGCCAAGAAGAAGCAGTTATTCTCCCAAGACCGAGCCGAGACGAAGTAGGTGCCGGTTGATGAATATGGGGCATCAGACTCCACCTTCACCATTGGAGCTGGCCTCCCTCGGGACCAAGAGAAATCGTTGGTCGGATTCTTACCTGCCAACAAGGATGTGTTTGCATGGGAGCCCAAGGACCTGGTCAGGGTTCCAAGGGGAATAATCGAGCATCACCTGAAGGTCTGCCAAAACATGCGCCCAGTGAAGTAGAAGGCCCGTCGACAGTCCACCGAGGAGTAGGCATTCATTGTCCAAGAAACCCGCAAGCTGCAGGATGCTGGGGTTATCAGGGAGGTACGGTACCCGGAATGGCTGGCAAACACAGTCATCATCCCTAAGAAAGGAGGGAAGGAACGCATGTGTGTTGACTTCACCAACCTCAACAAGGATTGCCCTCAGGATCCCTTCCTGCTTCCCGCATCGATCAGATCGTTGACTCCACGGCCGAGTGGGACCTGTTGTGCTTTTTGGATGCTTTCTCGGGCTACCACCAGATCAAGATGGTCGTGCAAGATGTGGAGAAGACGGTGTTCCTGACCCCTTGCGGGGTGTACTGCTACACCTGCATGCCTTTCGGGCTGCGCAATGCTGGGGCTACCTTCCAGCGGCTGATGCATTTCGCCCTGGGCAAGCAGCTCAGGAGAAATGTTGAGGCCTATGTTGATGACATAGTGATGAAGTCTTGGGAGACAAGGACCCTGATTGAGATTCTGGAGGAGACGTTTTCCAGCTTGCGCAAGGTGGACCCGCGACTCAATCCCGAGAAGTGCATGTTCGGAGTTCCCTCTAGCAAGCTGCTGGGTTTTCTAGTATCGCATAGAGGGATCGAGGCAAATCCGGAGAAGCTCAAGGCAATAGAAGACATGAGCCCTGCGCGGACGCTCAAGGAGATGCAGAAGCTGGCGGGCTACGTGACCTCACTGGGGTGCTTCGTCTCCAAGCTGGGGGAACGTGCCCTCCCGTTCTTCAACCTGATGAAAAAGAAGGGGCCATTCGAGTGGACCCCTGAGGCTGATGTGGCCTTTCAAGACCTCAAGAGATACCTGACCAGCCCGCCATTAATGGTGGCGCCGCGCCCTCTTGAGCCGCTGGTGCTCTATTTGGAAGCCACCCCTCACTCTGCCAGCGCCGCTCTGGTGGCACTAAGGGAGGAACAAACAATCAAGGACCCTCAGCAGGGCGCTTGGCCACCAAGCAAAGAACGACAGCCTCGGGACGATGCTCCTGGGGCTTCAGCTGATCCGACGCCCAACATTCCTCCTGAAGATGAAACAGACCCCTCGGCTGGGGGGGCTCCTGAGGCCGACACTCGCGAGGCCGCAGTTGGCGTGGCAGAAGGTGGGACCCCCGAAGGGCCGCATCCTCAAGAAGAACAAGACCCCACGAACACCTCTTCCCTCGTCGAGTACCCGGTCTACTTCATCAGCATGGTGCTACGAGAGGCACGGGCGCGCCACCCTATGCCTCAAAAGCTCTTACTTGCACTCCTCGTTGCCTCCTGAAAGTTGCGTCCCTATTTCCAAGGCCACCTCATCAAGGTCATTTCAGCCTACCCACTAGAGAGGGTGCTCCGGAGCCCTAATAGCGTTGGATGAGTTGCGGAGTGGAACATCGAGCTCCCGGCATTCCAGCTCGAGTTCAGCACGACTAGAGCCATCAAGGTTGCGGATTTCATGGCAGAATTGACCGCGGGGTGAGCGAGGACTGCTCCCTCTTGCCTGGGGATGAGGAGCCAGACGGGTGGATCATGTACTTTTATGGCGCATTCACACGACAAGGCGTAGGGGCTGGGGTCGTCGTCATCTCACCCGCCAAGGACAAACTCTACTACGTAGTACAGCTCTATTTTCAGCGGGGAAACAAGGTCTCAAACAACATCACAAAATATGAAGGCTTGCTTGCTGGCCTTAGGGACGCGGCGGCGCTTGGGGTGAAGCGCCTCACCATCAAGGGCGATGCCTAGCTCCTCATCAACTTCTCCAACAAAGAGTACACACCCAAGGACGAACACATGAAGGCATACCTGGAAGAGGTACGCGAGATGGAGAAACGGTTCCTCGACTTGGAACTGCAGCACGTGCCGCGAGGAACGAACAAGGAAGCGGACGACATCGCCAAGAGAGCATCTTGGAGGCTCCGTCAGGAGCTAGGGGTGTTTGAGGAACGGCTCTTCAAGCCGTCGGTGGATCCCCCCACCATGACACCAGCACCACCTCAGGAGGACTTACCCCCAAGCACCAGCAACCGGCGTCCCAGCATGCGGCCCTCCCTCAGGGGCCCGCCTGCTCCTCGCGCTCGAGCCTCAGGATGGGTGCTGGACTGAGGCGTTCAAGACGTACCTACTTCAGGGGACCCTGCCGGAGAAGAAGGACGATGCCGAGCGTGTGGCTCATCAGGCCACTGCATACTGCATCCGTGACGGTGAGTTGTACCACAAGAGGCCCAATGACGTTTCGTTACGATGCATCTCCAGGAGCAGGGGCTTGAGCTGCTGGCAGACATACATGGTGCGAATAGCGGACATCACTCCTCATCACGCGCCCTTGTGGGCAAGGCGTTCCGCAGTGGCTTCTATTGGCCCACTACACTCAACAACGCCATTGAGCTGGTGCACTCCTGCGAACCATGCCCGTTCCACGCCAAGCAACTCCACTAGCCTGCGCAGGGCCTCCAAACTATCCCGCTCACATGGTCTTTCGCAGTCTGGGGACTGGACATCTTGGGGCCGTTTCCCCGAGCGGCAGTGGGCTACCGCTACCTTTACATCGCCATCGACAAGTTCACCAAGTGGGCGGAGGTGGAAGCCGTCGGCACCATCCCAGCTCGATCACCCGTCAAGTTCATCAAGGGCCTCGTGAGCTGGTTTGGGGTCCCTAACCACATCATCACCAACAACGGCTCACAGTTCACTAGCAACCTTTTCAAAACATACTGTCGGCGTCCTGGATATGGGAGCATTCAGCCCTGCCTGCCTGCGGCCCACCACGTGGCTCCATCGACAGCCTGGTATGGCCCAGCTTTAGCATCAACAACACAAGACCCTCGTGAGGGGCCAAGCCTCGCGAGGCGGATGACACCAAGACCCCGAGGGGATCAGCCTCCTCAGGCTGGCTCCCGAGCGGCGGAGAGTTCTATGCAAGGTTTACCTCACGAGGCTCAGCTGACATGAGCCATGACAACGAAGGCCAGGCGGGCGCAGAGCGCATGTTTCCTCTTCAGTACAAAGGAGGCAAGCCACAGGTGCGGAGTCCTGAGGAATCAGCCAAAGGTTTCCATTCTGGTGCAACGAGACCAAGACCGCCAGCACGGCCGGACAGAGGTCATCGGTGAGCCCACCACATCGTCACGACCGGAGGCTTTTCGCAGGCGAAGACTACTTTTGTCAGGACAAGCTGTACTACTTGTCCCCTTCCAAATCCGACCACTGTGGGATCCCTTCCCTCCAACATTTGGGAAGAGGACCAAGGCCACTATAAATAGGACTAGCCACCACCCTACAACAGGGGGGGGGGAGGACAAGTCGAACTAGCTCACACCACACCAACTCCCTTGAGCTCAAGAACACCTCACCTCCTGAGGCTAGTTCATCCACTGTATTAGTTCATCCTCAGCCCTCCGAGGCAATCCACCAAAACGTTGGAATAGGGTATTACACCGCAAGGTGACCTGAACCAGAATAAACTAATGTGTCTCTTTGTCTCTTTGAGCTTGTCGTGCTAGGCTTAGGAGGATCGCGAGTAGGCATGCTGGGTAGGTTGAGATCTCCGCACGCACCCCAGAGTTTGAACCTCTCAAGGGTTTGCGGATCCCTTAATCCGACATTTGGCACGCCAGGTAGGGGTGCGTCGGATCTTCTCTTCCGTCGATCGATCCACTACCACTCCGACACCTCCATCGCCGACGCACGCCGAGCTCGCGCCGAGCGTCGGGCCGCAGTCACCGCCCGCGTCGCTCATACAGCCCCGATGGGGGATGGTTGTGCCCTTCGCGCTCCGTCTCTGGCGGCCAACGCCGCCACAGGCCCTACCGGCCACAAACAGCAAGCTTCGTCCCTGCACCCATCGGTGCATCGCGACGAGCGCACCGCTACTCCATCACTGACCCCAGCAGCTTTGTCATCCCACGCGCGTCGCGGCCAAGCGGATGCACAGGCCGCTCTGCTCATGGCGTGGGTGCTCCTTTGCTACCGGTGGGTGGCCTCTACGACGAGTGGCTCGAGCGGATCGCTGAGCTCGTCAGCATCGCGCAAGGGGGCTTCGCCGAGCCGACTCGCTCACTGTCTCAGCAACCACTTGCAGTGGGTGACGTGGCGCACGGGGCTCCTCCACCACCTCCGGACCAGGGCGTCATCATCGAGCCAAGGCGTGCGGCGCCACGGCGCAACCCGTGTCGCCCTGCACCGGCTCGGTAGGACGTGAGCTGCCACGTGGTGCAGCAACCACAAGGAGAAGCGCGTGTGCTTCTAGCACCCCAGCACCAGGCCCGCGTACCGCCGCATGAGGTGGCGGAGCACGTGCACCAGGACCAGTTTCCACCCCCTTGACAACCTCCAGTGGCCACGGGAGGATGCCGCGCATTCATTCTGGAGCTCCGCAACGTCGTCTGGCAAAGCAAGTTCAAGCCCGACCCGCCTCCATGCTACAACGGCACCGCCGACCCCGCCGAGTTCTTGCAGCTCTATGAGCTGAGCATCGAGGTGGCCAGCGGCGACGAGAAGATCATGGTGAACTAGTTCCCGATGGCCCTGAAGGATGGCGCGCGTTCTTGGCTCCTGAACCTGCTCGAGGGGTCGATTTCTTCCTGGAAGGAGATGCGTGGCTGCTTCATCACCAACTTCCAGGGCACTCGCGACCGTCCGTCGGCGGCGGGTGACCTGTGTTGCATCAAGCAGCAACCTGGAGAGACCCTGCAGAATTATATCCAGCGCTTCAACAACGTTTGCCTCAATATCCCCAAGGTGTCGGATGAGGCCATTAGCTCAGCATTCACTGATGGCATCCGCGATGTCAGGATGAAGGAGGTGCTCGCCATCCACGAGGATCTCTGCACAGCTCTAGAGATGTTCAACATGGCAAACAAGTGCGCATGGGCTGAGGAGGGGTGCCTCTCCCTCCTCGAGCTCCCCAATGCTGATCCAGAAGACAAGAAGGCCAAGACCAAAGACGTGAAGTGCAAGGCGTCAGCTGTTGAGGGTGTCCTGGACTAGGGGGTGTCCGGACAGCCGGACTATCATCATCGGCCGGACTCCAAGACTATGAATATACAAGATTGAAGACTTCGTCCCGTGTCCGGATGGGACTTTTCTTGGCGTGGAAGGAAAGCTTGGCGATACGGATATGTAGATATCCTATCATTGTAACCGACTCTGTGTAACCCTAGCCCTCTCCGGTGTCTATATAAACCGGAGGGTTTTAGTCCGTAGGACACACAACCCTTACAACAATCATACCATAGGCTAGCTTCTAGCGTTTAGCCTCCTTGATCTCGTGGTAGATCCACTCTTGTACTACCCATATCATCAATATCAATCAAGCAGGAGTAGGGTTTTACCTCCATCGAGAGGGCCCGAACCTGGGTAAAAACATCATGTCCCTTGTCTCCTGTTACCATCCGCCTAGACGCACAGTCCGGGACCCCCTACCCGAGATCCGCCGGTTTTGACACCGACATTGGTGCTTTCATTGAGAGTTCCTCGGTGCCGTCACCGATAGGCTTGATGGCTCCTTCAATGAACAACAACGCCGTCCAGGGTGAGACTTCTCTCCCCGGACAGATCTTCGTGTTCGGCGGCTTTGCACTGCGGGCCAATTCACTTGGCCATCTGGAGCAGATCGAAAGCTACGCCCCTGGCCATCAGGTCAGGTTTGGAAGCCTAAACTTCACGGCCGACATCCGCGGAGACTTGATCTTCAATGGATTCGAGCCACAGCCGAGCGTGTCGCACTGTCACGATGGGCATGATCTAGCTCTGCCACCGGACAGTACCTTGGAGGCCGCACACGAGTCCACTCTGACCCATAGTTCGGAGCCGACTGCGGAGATCGAGGAAAGGTGGCTGGACACCGCCTCGGGGGCGGCAACTTCCACGGCGATGGAGCCGAATACCGACCTTGTCCCCTGCAAAGCTCGTGACTCCGAGGTGCTGGACTCCCTGCAGGATTCCAAACCTCTGGCGCCCCTGCCAATCGAATCCGATTGGGCGCCGATCATGGAGTTCACCACTGCGGACATCTTTCAGCACTCACCCTTTGGCGACATCCTGAATTCGCTAAAGTATCTCTCGTTATCAGGAGAGACCTGGCCGGACTGCGGTCAGGATGGTTGGGATGCAGACGATGAAGAAATTCGAAGCCCACCCACCACCCACTTTGTAAACACTGTCGACGATCTAACCGACATGCTAGACTACGACTCCGAAGACATCGGCGGTATGGACGACGATGCCGGAGACGATCAAGAACCAGCGCCTATCGAGCACTGGAAGCCCACCCCAACTCATGATGTATATATGGTGGACACCCCAAAAGGGAGCAATAACGAGGAACAACGGGACATGGCGAAGGATAATTCCCCCGAAAAACAACCAAAACGGCGACGCAAGCGCCGCCCAAGTCCCGCCTCGATAACAACAGCACCCATAATGACCCAGCCATAGAGCAGGGCAAATCGGTGGGCGACGAACATGAAACCAAGCAACCATCCGAGCAGGATGAATCGGATAATCAATCCATCCCCGGCGAAAACAACGGTCCAGACGATCTCACGCCGGACACATCACCGGAGCACAAGAACCTTCGAAAAAGGCTTGTCGCCACTGCAAGAAGTTTGAAGAAGGAGAAACAGAAGCTCAAAACAGCGGAAGACATACTCAGAATGAGGTGGAGCAAAGTACTCAAGACCGCGGACAAATATGGCAATAGCCACCAACCAAAAAGCTACCTGAAGCGCAAGCTGCTGCCAGAATTCGACGATGAGGCCATAGAGCCCCCACAATCAAAAAGCAAAGAGGCCGCCTGGCCGGATAGGCGACCAGATGACAGGCCAAGAGCGGCAAGCGGCGCCGCACATAAGCCGGCACATGACACGCATAAAGTCCCTCGCAAAACGGATGGCCCGGTCAGGTCCCTTTATGGGCCAAAGAAGAGGGCCCCAGGAAGGAACACAACACGCCGAGTGTTCGAAGATAACGGCACACCTAAATACAGGGGCGCCGCACACCCACTATGTTTCACCGATGAGGTGCTGGATCATGAATTCCCAGCGGGGTTCAAGCCCATAAACATAGAGGCATACGATGGAACAATAGACCCCGGAGTCTGGATTGAGGATTACATCCTGCACATACACATGGCTAGAGGAGATGATCTCCACGCCATAAAATATCTACCCCTCAAGCTCAAAGGGCCAGCACGGCATTGGCTCAAAAGCCTCCCAGAAAATACTATTCGAAGTTGGGAAGAGCTCGAGGACGCGTTTAGAACAAATTTTCAAGGGACTTGTGTCCGCCCTCCGGATGCAGACGATTTAAGTCACATAACTCAACAGCCCGGAGAGTCAGCGCGCAAATTCTGGAACAGGTTCCTTACCAAAAAGAACCAAATAGTCGACTGTCCGGACGCCGAAGCCTTAGCAGCTTTTAAACATAATGTCCGAGATGAATGGCTCGCCAGACACCTCGGCCAAGAGAAGCCGAGAACGATGGCCGCGCTAACAAGCCTCATGACCCGCTTTTGCGCGTGGGAAGACAACTGGCTAGCAAGATGCAGCACCAGCGACCCAAGTACATCCGAGATCAGAGATGGAAACGGAAGATCAGGGCGCAGAAAGGACCAGCGCCGAGATAAATAAAAAAGCCCAAAGAACACGGCGGTCAACGCCGGATTCAAAAGCTCGCGGCCGAAGAATAAAACACTGCCTCTTAAGGATAACAGCGACGAGCTATCCAACTTAAACAAAATTTTGGATCGGATATGTCAAATCCACAGTACCTCCGGAAGGCCTGCAAACCACACCCACCGAGATTGTTGGGTCTTCAAATAGTCCGGCCGACTCAACGCTGAACACAAGGGGCTCGACGCGCCAAGCGAGGATGACGACGAACCCCACCAGCAGAGCGCCAGAAAACAAAAGACTTTCCCACAAGAAGTCAAAACAGTAAACTCACTTCATGTGATAACGCGGAACAACAATGCGGCACCCGCCAAAGTAGGTGTCGCACGGTCCACCCCAGCGGAACCTCGAGATTGGATGTCAAAACCAATTACTTTCGACCACCTGGACTATTCTAGAAGTATTCGAAACGCAGGATGGACTACTCTGATATTGGATCCTATAATCGACGGACTACAATTTACACAAGTCCTAATGGATGGCAGCAGCGATTTAAACCTGCTATATCCGGACACCGCAGGTTGGGAATAGACCTTACTAAAATTCAACATAGCCGCACTTCCTTTAAAGGAGTGACGCCAGGCCCTTACGCCAAGTGCACAGGCTCCTTACTACTAGAAGTTGTGTTCGGGTCATCCGACAACTTCCGACGCGAAAAGCTAATCTTTCATATCGCCCCATTCAAAAGTAGCCATCAAGCACTATTGGGACGTGAAGCTTTTGTCCGCTTTAACGCAATACCACACTACGCGTCTCTTACACTTAAAATGCCCGGTCCACGCGGCATCATCTCATTAAAAGGTCGCTCAAGACCCCGGACACGGATAGACGAGTCCGGCATAAATAAGCTAGGGGCTCCTTAGCCACACACCCCTTTACAAGGGGTTGTGCGTATGAGCAATAAGGAGCCAACAAAAGCTCAACTTCATTCATTTATTCATGCTTTGTTTTAAATACATTTTTGACACGATAACTTTTCAAACTAAGTTCCTCTCTTTTACAGATGAACAGCGTGTTACACCCGTCCAGGATACAGCACAACGAAGACACAGGCGCAGACGTGCAGTAGGGACCCATTGCAAGGATTCTTTTCAGATTAAGACCCCGCGCAAACCTTTTTTACTATCTCTTGTTGGTATACATCCCCTGGTTTCTCATCATAACCAGAGAGGAGGCTGACGTTTTGGCATCGGCCGCGTCAGAGGACCTTGCGCGTACCTGGACACTAGGGGCTTAGGGCATTGATCTGCCCGTCATCATAAAGACCGAACACCTCAGGGAGTGTTCGGCGTCTCGAGTTAGGCCTTATATGCATCAGCTCCGAATCATGTCTTTGGTCAAATGTTGGGTTTGCCCGGCTCCTGTGTTTTTCTGCCTTACGTTCCGTATCATCGGTTAATGCGGCACTAGGAGAACTACTACGATTGTGCCCCGGTTCGGTCGGGTGAGCACCTCAGTAGAGAAAGCCGAAAACTGACTGTCATGATGTAGCGAGAGACTGGTCAACCACTTGATCGACCTCCGGAATGTTTAGAATTCCTCCGCTTTGACGAAGGACCGCTTCCCGGTCAGGCACACACGCGCCCCAAATACGGAGAGCGCGGTGCCCCTAGGGGCTATAACGTAGCCCCACCTTCGAACTCCTATGGCTAAGTGAAAGTGATAAAGCATTATAGTCCGGTTGCCTCGTTTGCTACGCTACCACCTCCTTTACAGGACCAAGACATTGGATTAAGTGTGAAAATGCGCTATTTTGCAAACACCCCCGCACTATGTGCGTGGGGGCTGAAGCCGAAGACTGCCATCTTTCAGGTTATACACAAGTATACATTAACGGCCGCACAGGAGATATTTCAATACTTGAACGCACAAGTACAAAAAGCGCTTATATTATAAACATCGTTTTACAAACCATAAAGTTCATTTGAACATGACATTTTTTGAGCACTGCGACTCTATCACACGAGCACCACGCAGAACTTCCCCAAAATAGTGCTCGGCGGGTAACCGACTCTTGTCCGAACCCTGGGTCGCAAGAGCGGTGGCATCCATCTCCGTCCAGTATGTCTTCACACGGGCGAGGGCCATCCTTGCACCCTCTATGCAGGCTGACCGCTTCATCGCCTTGATATGCGGCACCGCCCCAAGGAATTGCTGCAATAAGCCAAAATAACTCTTCGACTTGGGCCTATCCGGCTAGACATGAGCCACGATATCCGTCATGGCAAGTCCGGACAGTCTATTCAGCTCAGCCCACTCGGCTAACCGATTGGTCAGCGGAAGTGAACGATCCGGACTATGGAATTGAGACCAAAAAAGCACTTCCGTCTCGTGATCCTTCTGACTTCGGAAGTGCACAACAGCATCTGCCGCACTCGCCGCTAAGTCCATATACGGATCCTCCGGACCCCACAGCTGGCCAAGCTGAGCGTACTTCGGATCTGTAAACCGCCTACGCAGCAGAAAGGGCTTGCCAGCCACAATATCTCTGGCCTGGCGCAGCTCCTCCTTTATAGCCCTCATTGCAGAACGGGCATCCTTGGCTTCGGCGGTGGCCTTCCTCAGGCCTTCTTGCTCCGCTCGGCGTTCTTTTTCAAGAACCTCATTCCGGTCGGTAACATCTTTCAACTTCACAGCCATTTCGGCCATCTCCTCCCTGCTTCGGCAGTGTGCAGCCCTTTCGGCTTCTAGCTCTTCGGTCGCCCTCGAGGCAGCCGCATCACTCCTTCTGGCCTGCTCCTTGGCTTGAGCAAGTTCTGCCCGAAGGCTCTCCACAGCAGCGGCACCATCTGCATTGAGCACACATGTTGTAAGGAGTGGGCTTCGGTCCCCTTACTAGGTGACCACGGAGAAAAAACCCACCTTGTGACTCGTCAAGTCGCTTATTGACCAGCGCGATGTCTGCATCCGCAACGTCGAGCTGCCGCTTTAGTTCGGCAACTCCATCAGTCTGGCTGGCCACCGAGCTATCTGCCACCTGCATAGGAAAGGCGAAAATCAATACCTGGGATTTTGATCCTCGGCATGCTATCGTTCTCGACACCCTACCGAGTCTCAGGGGCTACTATCTATACAGGGCGCACTTTAAGTGTAAAACTGTCAAAGGGTATGTCATTTTTACGTACCTCAAACCCCGCCAGCAAACTCCTGACGGCATCACGCAACCCGCCTTCGGCGGATGAAATTCTTTCAATCACCATACTCATCAGTGTACGGTGACCTTCTGAGATAGACGCGCTCTCAAGCAGATCCTTCAGCTCCTCCGGCCGCACACCAGTTGGCGCCGAACTATTCGGCCCTGTCGGACTCGGGGATACCCTCCGTGATGACACCTCAGGCTCGTCCGCCCTATCCGATGGTGCGGCAGATGGAGGCATCTCGCTCTCCATCATCTCCGGACGAAGTTCCCCCGAAGACGAGCTCATCTGAGAAGGACGGAGATCCGAACTACAAGGTAAAAACCTCGGTTATCCTCAGAAGCAAACATAGGGGTGTCTCTTATTATAGAACCCCCCTTTTTTATATACTTATGGCGCGCTGGAGGGCTGAATCCTTAGGCGAGACAGTGCGGCCGGGGCCTACCCGGACGCAGGACCCTCTGGTGAAGATCTCTTCCCCCGCTTTGAGGCCTTAGCCTCCGGGTTTTTGGAGGCGGTCCTCTTCTCCCCTTGGAAGGAGGGATTCTCGATTCCCCCTTCCTCCAAAGCCTCCTTGGTAGAGGCGGTGGTGTCCCTGCTCGCCCCTTCGCCTCCCTCTGAAGGCGCAACCTTCAGCATCCTGACCAGCACGGGATCCGGCATGGTCTCCGGGAGGGGGGCCGAACACCGTATCAGTTTCGCCTGCGCTATCCACTCCTATCAAGAAACGATGGGTTAAATGGCAAATTCAAGAGGGCGTAAAATAACGGTGTGTTCAGACGCAGGGCCACTTACCTGAGTATCCGGGCGATTGCAGCTTAGGCCGGAATCCTCGGTCAATTTTGGACACATCTCTTGTGATCTGAAGAACAATTTATACATCTCCACGGGTGTTGTACCCATGAAGTGTTGGAGAGCTCGCGGCCCCTCGGGATTGAACTCCCACAGACGGAGGGGGCGACGCTTGCAGGGCAGGAGGCACCGAATCAGCATAACCTGCATCACTACGACCAGATTGATCTCCCTCTCCTGGAGGTCTCGAATCCGGCCCTGCAATAGGGGTACGTCCTTTGACGGCCCCCAGTTGAGCCCTTTGCTGACCCATGACACCAGCCGCGGTGGAGGGCCCGAGCGGAAGATGGGCGGCGGCTTTTGCCTGCTGCCCTTTGGAGCGGTTATGTAGAACCACTCCTGCTGCCACAAGCCGAGCTCCTCCTGGAAAGAGCCCTCGGGCCATGGAGCTTCGGCCCTTCTGCTTACAACCGCCCCGCCGCACTCTGCTTGACGCCCCTCGATCATCTTCGGCTCCATGTCGAAGGTCTTAAGCCACAAGCCGAAGTGAGGGGTAATGCGAAGGAAGGCTTCGCAGACGACAATGAACGAGGAAATATGGAGGATGGACTCCGGAGCCAAGTCGTGGAATTCCAACCCATAGTAAAACATGAGCCCTCTCACAAAAGGATCCATCGGGAAGCCTAAGCCCCGACGGAGGTGCGACACAAACACGACATGCTCGCCGGGCTCGGGGCTGGGAATGACTTGCCCGTTGGCGGGCAACCTATGCGAAATCTCGTAAGTCAGGTACTTGGCCTCTCGTAGCTTTAGCACATCCTTTTCTGTGACGGAGGAGGGCATCCACCGTCCCTATAGGTCGCAGCCGGACATTGTTGAAGGTCCGAAGCGCTCGAATCTGGGGCTCTGGGTGTTGGAACTCGGGGCGAGGAGTAGATTCGATTGAGGATTGAAGAAAAGAAACGAGCCTTGGTCCCATTATAAAGAGGGAGAATACCAAGAGTTGTCCCCGTGACCATTCGGGACTCGCCTCCGATAGAGGGGGCGTGGCAACAGGCACGGTTGGGTTACCCACGTCCATATTGATGGGAATCCCGGAATAAGGGGAACACGATCTCTGCTTCGACAAGACGTGCCAAGGAAACCGCTTTGCTAAACGCGCTGAGGTGGTATAACAAAAAACGATTCAAGGCTTGGTGGTGGTATGACATCATGCCACAAAATACGTTAGCAGATTGAGCTTGTGTACATATTATTCTCTCTACGGTGGAATGTGGAGTTTATCTTGCAGAGCCGGACACTATCCTGGTGTTCACAATCTTCTATGAATTATTCGGAGGAGGAACCCGCCTTGCAATGCCAAACAATATGCGCGTCGGACTCATCGTCATTGAAGCCTGGTTCAGGGGTGAGGGAGTCCTGGACTAGGGGGTGTCCGGACAGCCGGACTATCATCATCCGCCGGACTCCAAGACTACGAAGATACAAGATTGAAGACTCCGTCCCGTGTCCGGATGGGACTTTCCTTGGCGTGGAAGTCAAGCTTGGCAATACGGATATGTAGATCTCCTACCATTTTAACCGACTCTGTGTAACCCTAGCCCTCTCCGGTGTCTATATAAACCGGAGGGCTTTAGTCCGTAGGACATAACCTCCATTACAACAATCATACCATAGGCTAGCTTCTAGGGTTTAGCCTCCTTGATCTCGTGGTAGATCCACTCTTGTAATACACATCATCAATATTAATCAAGCAGGACGCAGGGTTTTACCTCCATCAAGAGGGCCCGAACCTGGGTAAAACATCGTGTCCCTTGTCTCCTGTTACCATCCGCCTAGACGCACAATTCGGGACCCCCTACCCGAGATCCGCCGGTTTTGTCACCGACATTGTTGCTTTCATTGAGAGTTCCTCTGTGCCGTCATCGATAGGCTTGATGGCTCCTTCAATCAACAACAACGCCGTCCAGGGTAAGACTTTTCTCCCTCGACAGATCTTCGTATTCGGCGGCTTCGCACTGCGGGCTAATTCACTTGGCCATCTGGAGCAGATCGAAAGCTACGCCCCTGGCCGTCAGGTTAGGTTCAGAAGCCTAAACTTCACGGCCGACATCCGCGGGGACTTGATCTTCGACGGACTCGAGCCACATCCGAGCGTGCCGTACTGTCACGATGGGCATGATTTAGCTCTGCCGCCGGACAGTGCCTTGGTGGCCGCACACGAATCCGCTCCGGCCTTCAGTCCGGAGCTGGTCGCCCAGATCGAGGACCAGTGGCTGGACACCGCCTCAGGGGCTACAAGTTCCGCGGCGATGGAGCCGAACACTGACCTTGTCCCCTATAAAGCTCGTGACTCCAAGGTGCCGGACTCCCTGCCGGACTCCGAACCTCCTGCGCCCCTGCCAATCGAATCTGATTGGGCGCCGATCATCGAGTTCACTGCCGCGGACATCTTCCAACACTCATCCTTTGGCGACATCCTAAATTCGCTAAAGCATCTCTCGCTATCCGGAGAGCCCTGGCCGGACTATGGCCAGGATGGTTGGGATGTGGACGACGAAGAAATTCAAAACCCTCCCACCACCCACTTTGTAGCCACTGTCGACAATCTAACAGACATGCTAGACTACGACTCCGAAGACATCGATGGTATGGACGACGATGCCGGTGACAACGAAGAACCAGCGCCTACAGGGCACTGGAAGGCCACCACAATCCATGATATATATATGGTGGATACCCCAAAAGGAAGTGATAACGAGGACCAACGGGGCGCGACAAAGGATAATCCTGCTGATAAACAACCAAAACGGCGACGCAAACGCCTCCCTAAGTCCTGCCTCGACAACAACAACGCTCCTAATGACCCAGCAATAGAGCAGGCCAAACCAGTGGACGACGAACATGCGACCAAGCGACCGTCCGAACAGGATGAATCGGATAATCAATCCATGCCCGGTGAAACCAACAGTCCAGACGACCTCACGCCGGACACACCGCCGGAGAATAACAGCCTTCGCAAAAGACTCGTCGCCACTGCATGAAGTCTGAAGAAGGAAAAGCGGAAGCTCAAAACAGCGGAAGACATACTCAGAATGAGGTGGAGCAAAGTGCTCAAAACCGTAGACAAATACGGCAATGGCCATCAATAAAAGAGCTACCCGAAGCGCAAGTTGCTGCCAGAATTCGACGAGGAAGCCATAGAGCCCCCACAGTCAAAAAACAAAGAGGTCGCCTGGCCGGATAGACGGCCAGAGGATAGGCCAAAAACTACAAGCGGCGCCACACACAATCTGACTCATGACCCTGGGAAAACAGATGGCCCAGCCAGGTCCATTTACGGGCCAAAAAAGAGGGCCCAAGGAAGCTTCACAACACGCCAAGTGTTCGAAGACAGCGGCACACCCAAATACAGGGGCGCCGCACACCCACTATGTTTCACCGATGAGGTGCTGGATCATGAATTTCCAGCAGGGTTCAAACCCATAAACATAGAGGCATACGACGGAACAACAGACCTGGAGTCTGGATAGAGGATTACATACTACACATACATATGGCTAGAGGAGATGATCTCCATGCCATAAAATATCTACCCCTCAAGCTCAAAGGGCCAGCTCGGCACTGACTCAAAAGCCTCCCAGAAAACACTGTTGGAAGTTGGGAAGAGCTCGAGGACGCGTTTAGAGCAAATTTTCAAGGGACTTATGTCCGCCCTCCGGATGCAGACGATCTAAGTCATATAACTCAATAGCTCGGAGAGTCAGCGCGCAAATTCTGGAACAAGTTCCTCACCAAAAAGAACCAAATAGTCGACTGTCCGGACGCGGAAGCCTTAGCAGCTTTCAAACACAATGTCCATGACGAATGGCTCGCCAGACACCTCGGCCAAGAAAAGCCAAGGACAATGGCCGCGCTAACAAGCCTCATGACCCGATTTTGCGCGGGGGAGGACAGCTGGCTTGCAAGATGCAGCACCAGCGACCCGAGTACATCCGAAATTAGGGATGGAAACGGAAAATCACGGCGTAGAAAGGATCAGCGCCGGAATAAAGAAAAAAGCACAAAGAATACGGCGGTCAACGCCGGATTCAAAAGCTCGCGGCCAAACAACAAAACACTGCCTCTCAAGGATAACAGTGATGAGCTATCCAACTTAAACAAAATTTTGGATCGGATATGTCAAATCCACAGTACCCCCGGAAGGCCTGCAAACCACACCCACCGAGATTGTTGGGTTTTCAAACAGTCCGGCCGACTAAACGCCAAACACAAGGGGCTCGACGCGTCAAGCGAGGATGATGATAAACCCCACCAGCAGAGCACCGGAAAACAAAAGACTTTCCCACAAGAAGTCAAAACAGTAAACTCACTTCATGTGATATTACGGAAAAACAAAGCGGCACCCGTCAAAATAAGTGCCGCACGGTCCACCCCAGCGGAACCTCGAAGTTGGACGTCAAAACCAGTCACTTTCGACCACCTGGACTATTCCAGAAGCATTCGGAACGCAGGATGGACTGCTCTGATATTGGATCCTATAATCGACGGACTACAATTTACACAAGTCCTGATGGACGGTGGCAGCGATTTAAACCTGCTATATCCGAACACAATCCGCAAGTTGGGGATAGACCTTACTAAAATTCGACATAGCCGCACTTCCTTCAAAGGAGTGACGCCAGGCCCTTACGCCAAGTGCACAGGCTCCTTATTACTAGAAGTTGTGTTCGGGTCGCCGAACAACTTCCGACGTGAAAAACTAATCTTTCATGTCGCCCCGTTCAAAAGTAGCTATCAAGCACTATTGGGACGTGAAGCTTTTGTCCGCTTCAACGCCATACCATATTACGCGTCTCTTACACTTAAAATGCCCGGTCCACGTGGCATCATTTCATTGCGAGGGTCATTTAAAGACCCCGGACACGGCTAGACGAGTCCGACATAAAAAAGCTAGGGGCTCCCTAGCCGCACACCCCTTCACAAGGGGATGTGCGTATAAGCAACAACGAGCTAATGTAGACTCCGCTTTACTTATTAATATTTTTCATATACTTTTTTCCCCACGATTTCCTTTCAAACTAAGTTCCACTCTTGTTACAGATGAACAACATGCACACCCGTCCAGGATAACGGCACAACGGAGACACAGGCGTAGACGTGCAGTAGGGACCCATCGCAAGGATTCTTTTCAGATTAAGACCCTGCGTAAACCTTTTTTACTATCTCTTGTTGCAATAATCCCCTGGTTTCTCATTATAACCAGAGTGGAGCCTGACGTTTTGGCATCGGCCGCGTCAGAGGACCTTGCCCGTACCTGGACACTAGGGGCTAAGGGCATTGTTCTGCCCATTATTATAAAGACCGAACACCTTAGGGAGTGTTCGGCGTCTCGAGTTAGGCCTTATATGCATCAGCTCCGAATCATGTCTTTGGTCAAATGTTGGGTTTGCCCGGCTCCTGTGTTTTGCTGCCTTACATTCCGTCTCATCGGCTAACGCGGCACCAAGAGAACTACTGCGATTGTGCCCCAGTTCGGTTGGGCGAGCACCTCAGCAGAGAAAGCCAAAAACTGACTGTCATGATACAGCGAGAGACTGGTCAACCACTCGATCGACCACCGGAATGTTTAGAATTCCTCCGCTTTGACGAAGGACCGTTTCCCGGTCAGGCACACACGCGCCCCGAATTCGGAGAACGCGGTGCCCCCAGGGGCTATATCGTAGCCCCACCCTCGAACTCCAATGGCTAAGTGAAAGTGATAAAGCATCATAGTCGGGTTGCCTCGTTTGCTACGCTACCACCTCCTCAACAGGACCGAGACGTCGGATTAAGTGTGAAAATGCACTATTTTTGCAAACACCCCTGCACCTTGTGCGTGGGGGCTGAAGCCGAAGACTGCCATCTTTCAGGTTATACACACGTATACATAAACGGCCGCATAGGAGATATTTCAATACTTGGAACGCACAAGTATAAAAAGTGATTACATCATAACCATTGTTTTACAAAAAAAACGTTCATTTGAACGTGACATTTTTCGAGCACTGCGACTCTATTACACGAGCACCACGCATAACTTCCCCAAAATAGTGCTTGGCGGGTAACTGGCTTTCGACCGAACCCTGGGTTGCAACAGCGGCGGCATCCATCTCTGTCCAATGTGTCTTCACACGGGCAAGGGCCATCCGCGCACCCTCTATGCAGGCCGACCGGTTCATCTCCTTGATATGCGGCACCGCCCCAAGAAACTGCTGCAATAAGCCAAAATAGCTCTTCGGCTTGGGCCTCTCCGGCCAGACACGAGTCATGATATCCGTCATGGCAAGTCCGGACAACCTATTCAGCTCAGCCCATTCGACCAACCGATCGGTCAGCGAAAGTGAATGATCCGGACTATGGAATTGAGACCAAAACATCTCTTCCGTCTTGTGATCCTTCTGACTTCGGAAGTGCACAACGGCATCCGCCGCACTCACCGCTAAGTCCATATATGGATCCTATGGACCCCACAACTGGCCAAGCTGGGCATAATTTGAATCTGTAAACCTGCGACGCAGCAGAAAAGGCTTGCCAGCCACAATGTCTCCGGCCTGACGCAGCTCCTCCTTCATAGCCCTCATTGCAGAACGGGCATCCTTGGCTTCGGCGGTGGCCTTCCCCAGGTCTTCTCGCTCCGATACGTGCTCCCTTTCAAGAGCCTCATAGCGGTCGGTAGCATCCTTCAATTTAACGGCCAGTTCGGCCACCTCTTCCCTGCTTCGGCAGTGTGCAGCCCTTTCGGCTTCTAACTCCTCGGCCGCCCTCGAGGCAGCTGCATCACTCCTTCTGGCTTGCTCCTTGGCTTGAGCAAGTTCTGCCCGAAGGCTCTCCACAGCAGCAGCACCATCTGCGTCAAGCATAAATATTGTAAGAGGTGGGCTTTAGCTCCCTTAATAGGTGACTGCGGAGAATCAATTTACCTTGCGACTCGTCAAGTCGCTTGTTGACTAGCGCGATGTCTGCGTCTGCCACATCGAGTTGCCGCATTTAATTCGGCAACTCCATTAGTCCGGCTAGCCCCCGGACTATCCGCCACCTGCATAGGAAAGGCGACACTCAATACCTGCGATTTTGATCCTCGGCACGCCGTCGCTTTCGACAACCTACCGAGTCTCAGGGGCTACTATCTATACAGCGCGCACGTTCATGTGCAAAACTGTCAAAAAGGCGCGTCGTTTTTACGTACCTCAAACCCCGCCAGCAAACTCCTGACGGCATTATGCAATCCGCTTTCGGCGGATGAAATCCTTCCAATCACCGTACTCATCAATGCACGGTGACCTTCTAAGATAAACGCCCTCTCAAGCAGATCCTTCAGCTCCCCCGGCCGAACACTAGTTTGGCGCCGAACTCTTCGGCTCTGCCGGGCTCGGGGATACCCTCTGTGACGACACTTCAGGCTCGTCCGCCCTATCCGACGGCGCAGCAGACGGAGGCGTCTCGCTCTCCACCATCTCCGGACGAAGATCCCCTGAAGACGAGCTCATCTGAGAAGGTCGCAGATCCGAACTACAAGGTAAAAATTTCGGTTATCCTCAGAAGCATAAATAGGGATGTTTCTTATTAATGAACTCCCCTTTTCCTACTCACGGCTCGCTGGAGGGCTGATTCTTTAGAGAAGATTGTATGGCCGGGGCCTCCCCGGACGCAGGACCCTCTGGTGAAGACTTCTTCCCCCGCTTAGAGGCTTTGGCCTCCGGGTCTTCGGAGGCGGTCCTCTTCTCCCCCTGGAGGGAGGGATTCTTGATCCCCCCTTCTTCAAGTGCGCCCTTGGGCGAGGCAGTAGCTCCTCTATTTTCCCCTTCGCCTCCTTTTGAAGGCGCAACCTCCAACATTCTGACCAGCACGGGCTCTGGTGCGGTCTCTGGGAGGGGAGCCGGACACCTTATCAGCTTTGCTTGCGCTATCCACTCCTGTTGAAGGATAACGGGTTAAAAGGCGAATTATAGAAAAGCAAACAAATGGTACGTCCGAACACTGAGCTACTTACTTGAGTATCCGGGCGATTGCAGCTTAGGCCAGCATCCTCGGTCAATTCCGGATACACTGCCTATGATCTGAAGAACAACTTGTACATCTCCACGGGTGTCGTACCCATGAAGTGTTGGAGAATCCTTGGTCCCTCCGGATTGAACTCCCATAGCCGAAGAGGACGACGTTTGCAGGGCAGGAGATGCCTAATGAGCATAACCTGCATCACCACGACCAGGTCGATCTCCCTCGTCTTGAGGTCTCGAATCCGGCCCTGCAATATGGGCACGTCTTTTGACGGCCCCCAATTGAGCCCTTGGTTGACCCACGACATCAACCGTCGTGGAGGTCCCGAGCGCAATGGAGGCGGCGGCTTCTGCCTGCTGCCCTTCGGAGCGGTGATATAGAACCACTCCCGCTGCCATAAGCCGAGCTCCTCTTGGAAGGAGCCCTCGGGCCACGGGGCATCGGCCCTCCTTCTACGGCCGCCCTGCCGCACTCTGCTTGACGCCCCCCGATCATCTTCGGCTCCACATTGAAGGTCTTCAGCCACAGGCCGAAGTGGGGGGTGACGCGGAGGAAGGCTTCGCAGACGACGATGAATGCGGAGATATGGAGGATGGACTCCGGAGCCAAGTCGTGGAATTTCAACCCATAGTAAAACATGAGCCCTCTCACAAAAGGATCCGTCGGGAAGCCTAAACCCCGACGGAGGTGGGATACAAAGACGACATACTCGCCGGGCTCGGGGGTGGGGATGGCCTGCCCTTCGGCGGGCAGCCTGTGCGAAACCTCGTAAGACAGGTACTTGGCCTCACGCAGCTTTAGCACGTCCTCCTCCGTGACGGAGGAGGGCATCCACCGGCCATGAAGGTCGGAGCCGGACATTGTTGAAGGTCCGAAGCGCTCGAATCTGGGGCTCTGAGTGTTTGGAACTTGGAGCAAGGAGAGGATTCGATGGAAGATTGAAGAGAAGAAACGAGCCTTGGTCCTATTATAAAGAGGGACAATACCAAGAGCCGTCTCCATGACCGTTCGGGACTCGCCTTCGATAGAGGAGGCGTGGCGACAGGCGCGGTTGGGTTACCCACGTACGTATTGATGAGAATCCCGGAATAAGGGGAACACGATCTCTGCTTCGACAAGACGTGCCAAGGAAACCGCTTCGCTAAACGCGCTGAGGCGGTATAATAAAAAACGATTCAAGTAAAGGCTTGGTAGTGGTGTGACGTCATGCCGCAAAATACGTCAGCAGATTGAACTTGTGTGTATGTTATTCTCTCTACGGTGGAACGTGGAATTTATTTTGCAGAGCCGGACACTATCCTGGTGTTCGCAATCTTCTCTGGATTATTCAAAGGAGGAACCCTCCTTGCAATGCCGAACATTATGCGCGCCGGACTCATCGTCATTGAAGCCAGGTTCAGGGGCTACTGAGGGAGTCCTGGACTAGGGGGTGTCCGGACAGCCGGACTATCATCGTCCGCCAGACTCCAAGACTACGAAGAGACAAGATTGAAGACTCCGTCCCGTGTCCGGATGGGACTTTCCGTGGCGTGGAATGCAAGCTTGGCGATACGGATATGTAGATCTCCTACCATTGTAACCAACTCTGTGTAACCCTAGCCCTCTCCGGTGTCTATATAAACCGGAGGGCTTTAGTCCGTAGGACATAACCTCCATTACAACAATCATACCATAGGCTAGCTTCTAGGGTTTAGCCTCCTTGATCTCATGGTAGATCCACTCTTGTAATACACATCATCAATATTAATCAAGCAGGACGTAGGGTTTTACCTCAATCAAGAGGGCCCGAACCTGGGTAAAACATCGTGTCCCTCTTCTACTGTTACCATCCGCCTAGACGCACAGTTTGGGACCCTCTACCCGAGATCCGCCGGTTTTGACACCGACAAGGGGCTACTGAGGGAGTCCTGGACTAGGGGGTGTCCGGACAGCCGGACTATCATCATCGGCCGAACTCCAAGACTATGAAGATACAAGATTGAAGACTTCGTCCCGTGTCCGGATGGCACTTTCCTTGGCGTGGAAGGCAAGCTTGGCGATACGGATATGTAGATCTCCTATCATTGTAAACGACTCTGTGTAACCCTAGCCCTCTCCAGTGTCTATATAAACCGGAGGGTTTTAGTCCATAGGACACACAACCATTACAACAATCATACCATAGGCTAGCTTCTAGGGTTTAGCCTCCTTGATCTCGTGGTAGATCCACTCTTGTACTACCCTTATCATCAATATCAATCAAGCAGGAGTAGGGTTTTACCTCCATCGAGAGGGCCCGAACCTGGGTAAAAACATCGTGTCCCTTGTCTCCTGTTACCATCCGCCTGGACGCACAGTCCGGGACCCCCTACCCGAGATCCGCCGGTTTTGACACCGACAGCCGTGCTTGCAGCCGAACCAGAGACGAAGCGCGACTGTGACCACCCCGAGTCACCCAAGAGCAACCGGCCATTCTGCGTCTTCCACAACGTTCACCGCCATAACACCAACGACTGCCAAGAGCTTAGAGCCCTCCATGAAGGGCGCCTCGGTCGACAACCCGAGCGCAACGATCGAGGCTACGGTCGTGTAGGCGGCCGAGGTGGAGGACGCTGGGACGGACGGGACCATCATCAGGAGTGGCGCGACCAGCCCCGTGAGGACCGCTGGCAGGGATAGCCTCGCGAGGGCGCCTGGAGGGAGCAGCCTCGTGAGGAGCGCCCTCAGGGAAATGCAGCTCTGCCCCCTCTACCTCCACCACCAAGAAGGAACGAGGATCACCACCAAAACGAGGGGGTTGGGGGCTTCCAGGAGCCTCGAGCCATCACCTGCATCTTGCGCGGCTCACAAGCCCTAGCTTCCCACCACATCTTCAAGCAATTCACGCGCGAGGTGAACGCGACACTCCCCAAGCCCGAAGCAACTCACCCTCTCCGGTCGTCCAAGTGCGCCATCACCTTCAACTCCTCAGACTAGCTCAAGTGTGCGGCCACCGTCGGCGCGCTCCCCATGCTCTACTCCCCTGTCATCAGCAACGTGGTCGTCACCAAGATTCTCATTGATGGTGGAGCAGGGCTCAATGTTCTGTCTGTTTAGACGTTCGATAGGCTCCAAGTGCCATACTACCAGCTTCACCCAACCAAGCCATTTTCAGGAGTGACCGACGGTTCTACACACCCGATAGGGCAGGTTCGCCTCCCTGTCACCTTCGGCGAGTGCAACAACTACCACACTGAGCTCATCGACTTCGACGTCACCGACATCCGCCTGCCCTACAACGCCATCCTAGGGTACCCAGCACTAGCCAAGTTCATGGAAGCCACGCACCACGGCTACACATCTTCAAGATGCCAGGAAGCGGAAGCATCATCACGGTCGCGTGCCAAGAGAAAGATGCGGTGTGCTCCCTCGAGCGCGCCTTCCAGGCTGCAGCGGTCGAGAACCCTGAAGCCGAAGACGGGGCCCTCCCTCCTAAGGTCACCCCCAAGACGAAGAAGTTGCAGCTGGGACTGGGGTCTCGTGAAGGAGCATCGCTCGAGGACACTGCGCTGAGCCTCGTGTCTCCGGGCACGTCACCTTCACCCATGGCATAGGAAGGCGCGCCTGGTGCCCCTCTTAGGCTGGGCTCGGGGGCTCTCCTCAGGAGGGCCTCAGACCTAGCCAGGGTCATGAGGGAGGCGCTCGAGCACCATCTGGAGGTGCTCTTCAGAGCACGCTTCCCAGGAGAAGGCAGCAGCCATGAGGCGCCAGGAGTTCAGGAGTTCATCAGCAAGGCAATCGAAGAGATTCAAGAAGCTAGGGTTCTGCAAGGCAATCATCGCCTGCCGCATGGCGTAGCTCACTTCCCTGGCAAGGGTAAGGAGTTCCGCGTCTGCATCGACATCCCCAGGATCAACAGGGCCGCGTCACGATAGCCGGTGCAAGGGACCACCTCACAGCTACGTCTGCATGCCCTTCGGCCTGCCGGGCGCGGCTAAAGCGTTCCAGCGCTGCATGAGGGACGCCCATACGGCTTGCGAGGCTAGGCATTAGGTGATCCTGGCGAAGATGGAGGAGCACCTACAGGAGCCTCCCGGGCCCTCTGAGCCTCCCGAGGCTCGGCACCAGAGCGTCTTGTGAGGTACGACTCCAGCACCGCACGTTTTTTGGCTACTTCAACACAACTTCAACGACGGTACCAGGTGACATCTCTCTAGTTCGTTTAGTCTATGGGGTGCCCCTCGGGCTGCATCATCCCCAGGCCGTGTGGGTCCGTCCCTATGGCATGTATCCCTTCTGCATCTATCAGAGCTAGTTTACAATCCTTCGCAAGCTACTTTCAAATTATTAACTGCCTGATCGGCGCTTCGTCGCTAAGAATGTCTCGCGCCCTTGCAAGCCCTCCTGTGACTGCCTCACGATTAAGGACTGGCACGGCGTCTGTGCTCGGGTCCGTCCCTGCAACATTGCTAAATCCAAGAGGCTGAGCTCTGGCTCACGGGCCAGTCCCCGTGTACGTCACCTCCCATGGCCCTTGTTGCCTTGTTCTTGCATGAGCTAATTGCGGGTGGACGAGTGAGGGCGCGCGACCTGGTGCCCCTGTGGCCACGGGAACCGCGTGCTGGTTGTTTTTCTTCAAGATCTTTGCATGAGAAGACTGGCACAACATATGCGCTCGAGTCCGTCCCTGTAGCGTCGATAAACCCAACGGCTGAGCTCTGTCTGACGGGCCAGCCCCGTTCACGTCACCTCCTGGGGTCGTTGGTGTCTGGCCTTCTCATGCAATAATCTCAGGAGACTCATTCGGCGCAGGCTGCCTAAGCATCTCGCAAGATTAACAGAAGCATCCCCAATCAAGACTAGGTGTAACCCACCTTGAGGTAGGGCCTCGTGAGTCCCGCGCTGGCTCATGGGTACCCATACACACCTCCTCCAGCCCTGCCGTGCAAGCCACGTGTCAGGGCGGGGCTGCACACGCCCCGGGGGCTCTCTTCGGAGGGAGCCCCCTCCCACGCACTAGTGGAAGCACCATGCTCTGTGCTGGCCGTCGACACTGTCGAGGAGTAGCTATCCCCGTGCAAGACCAGAAGCGCTATGCTCTGCGCTGGTGATAAACAACTGGGGGTGGCCTCGCGGCCGCGTTAAGCTCAGGGAGCCTCCGGGCTCAGTGACCAGCCTCATCGCGCTGCTCTCCCTCGGGAGGGTAGCGCGAGGGGGCTATGCTCAGGTCACGCCTGGCATACCCCACCTCGCCAGGCCTCATGGGCCTGGTCTTTTCGCACCCCTGCCAAGCAGGAGCTCGGCGAGGGAAAGGTATGATGGCTCTAAGTAATTATATTTAGCTTCCGTGTAGGAAGCCCCCAGGTATGGCTTACACACATAGTGCGGCCGGAGTGATCCGAGCATCCGCACTGTATTGAGTACTTTGTGTGAAGAAGGAAAAAAGGGCGAGAAAGGAAAAAAGGGGAGGAACATAATTAAAAGGGGGGGGGGGTTAAGGAGACAAACACTGAGTTCGGCGCTAGGCGTAGAATCTCCGGAGTCTGGACGCGTTCCATGGGTTCGGCTCGAGTCTGTTATCGGATGCATTACGCAGGCGGTACGCTCCTCCAGTGAGAACTTTATCAATAATGAAGGGACCCTCCCACTTAGGTTTGAGCTTGTCCTTCTTCTTTTCTGGTAGGCGTAGAACAAGTTCGCCAATATTATAAGTTTTGGCCTGCACTTCCTTGCTTTGGTACCGTCGAACCTGCTGCTGATAGAATGCGGAACGGGCTTTAGCGACGTCGCGCTCCTCCTCCAGGGCATCTAAGTTGTCCTGCCGATCTAACTCGGCTTCCTTCTCTTTGTACATGTGCACGCGAGGCGAATCATGGATTATGTCGCAGGGTAGTACTGCTTCTGCGACGTACACCATAAAAATGTTGTGTATCCGATGGTGCGATTCGGCGTGGTCCGCAGCCCCTAGAGTACGGAGTCAAGCTCCTCGACCCAGTGCGTGTCCAATTCTGTTAAGGACCACACTAGTTTGGGTTTGATGCCGCTCATGATGAGATCGTTTGCACGTTCGACCTGGCCGTTTGTTTGGGGATGGTAGACGGAGGCGTAATCGAGCTTAATGCCCATGTTACCGCACCAAGTTTTCACTTCATCGGCTGTGAAGTTTGAGCCATTGTCAGTGATGATGCTGTGGGGGACGCCGTATCAGTGTACAACCCCGGATATGAAGTCTATCACTGGTCCGGATTCGGCCGTTTTGACTGGTTTGGCTTCTATCCATTTGGTGAACTTGTCCACCATGGACAATAAGTATTTTTTATTATGGCTTCCCCCCTTAAGGGGTCCGACCATATCCATCCCCTAGACCGCGAAGGGCCAAGTAATGGGGATGGTTCGGAGAGCGGTGGGGGGCATGTGGCTCTGATTGGCAAAGAGCTGGCAACCGACGCAGTGTTGGACAAGGTCCTGTGCGTCTGCTCGGGCTGTCAGCCAATAAAAGCCTGTACGGAAGGCCTTGCTGACAAGTGCCCGAGCCGTAGCATGGTGCCCACCGAGTCCGGCATGGATTTCAGCCAAGAGCTGCCGCCCTTCCTCTTCGGAGATGCATCTTTGGAGCACTCCGGTCGCACTTTTCTTATAGAGTTCTCCCTCATGGACTTTGTAGGCTTTAGAACGCCGCACAATGCAACGTGCTTCATTTTGGTCCTCAGGGAGCTCCTGCCTATTTAGGTAGGCCAAGAAAGGCTCGGTCCACGAGGCGATTACAGCCATGACTTTGTGGGCCGACGGTGTTATTTCGGTGGTGGAGTCTCCGATTCTGTCAAATGGTTTGGAATCTGGGGACGTATTCAGATCCGTTCTAGTGTTGCCAGGCTCCCCTTCCCATACCACGGATGGCTTCAACATCCTTTCCAGGAATATGTTAGGTGGGACAGGGTTGCGTTTAGCGCCGATACGGGCGAGGATATCTGCCACTTGATTGTTTTCTCGAGGCACATGGTGGAATTCGGGCCCCTCGAACCAGGCTGACATTTTGAGGACGACATTACGGTAGGCTGCCATTTTCGGATCCTTGGCATCAAAATCTCCATTTATTTGTGATATTGCTAGGTTTGAATCCCCGGGCACCTCCAGGCGTTGAATGCCCATAGAGACTGCCATCCAAAGACCATGCAACAGAGCCTCGTATTCGGCTACGTTGTTGGAGTCTATGTATAATATTTGGAGTACGTATCGGACCGTGTCTCCGGTGGGGGAAGTCAGGACTACACCTGCCCCCAATCCGGCCAGCATTTTAGAGCCATCGAAGTGCATGATCAAATTGGAGTATGCGCCGTACTCTTTAGGGAGTTTGGCTTCTGTCCATTCGGCGACGAAGTCAGCCAATACTTGTGACTTAATGGCCCGCCGTGGTTTGTATGTTATGTCGAACGGGAGGAGCTCGATGGCCCATTTATCAATCTGTCATGTAGCGTCGCGGTTGTTTATTATGTCGTTGAGTGGTACTTCGGAGGCCACCGTAATCGAACACTCCTGGAAGTAGTGTCGTAGCTTCTGGGATGTCATGAAGACCGCGTATGCTATCTTTTGGTAGTGTGGGTATCAGGATTTGCATGGGGTGAGGACCGTGGACACGTAATATACCGGCTTTCGGAGCGGGAATTTGTATCCGTCTGCTTCTCGTTCGACGACGAGCACTGCGCTTACAACTTGATGTGTTGCGGCTATGTACAATAGCATAGGTTCACCGATGTTTGGCGCTGTAAGGACTGGATTACTGGCCAATAAGGTCTTTATATCATCCAGTCCGGCCGCGGCTGCATCCGTCCACACGAACTGTTCGCTGCATCGAAGAAGGTGGTAAAGAGGTAGTGCCTTTTCTCCTAATCGGGAGATAAAGCGGCTTAAGGCAGCCATGCATCCATCTTGTTTCTGGATATGCTTGAGGTCTATTGGGATAGCCAACTGCGATAGAGCTCGGATTTTTGCCAGGTTTGCTTCAATTCCTCTATTGGAAACAATGAAGCCGGGCAACTTCCCGGAGGGTACGCCGAAAACACATTTTTTCCGGGCTTAGCTTGATGTCGTATGTTCAGAGGTTATCGAACGTAAGCCTTAAGTCATCTATTAGAGTTTTGACATGTCTTGTTTTTATGACCACGTCGTCCACATATGCCTCCACTGTTTTGCTGATTTTGCTTTTCCAGGCATGTTTGAATCATGTGTTGATAGGTCGCGCCGGCATTTTTAAGCCCGAAAGGCATAGTGTTGAAGCAGAAAGGACCATATGGCGTTATGAAGGCTGTTGCAGCTTGGTCGGACTCTGCCACCTTTATTTGATGGTATCCGGAGTCTGCGTCGAGGAAACACAGCGAGTCATGTCCTGCGGTGGCGTCGATGATTTGGTCGATGGGAGGGAGGGGGAAGGGATCCTTGGGGCAAGCCTTGTTGAGGTCTTTGAAGTCGACGCATAGGCGCCAGGATTTGTCCTTCTTTGGTACCATTACCAGATTTGCCAGCCAATCCGGATGCTTGATATCTCTAATGAATCCGGCCTCAAGTAGCTTGGCTAGTTCTTCTCCCATGGCTTGCCGTTTGGGCTCTGAGAAGCACCTAAGAGTCTGTTTGACATGAATGTATCCTTTCAGTATATTGAGGCTGTGTTCGGCCAGTCTGCGTGGGATGCCCGGCATGTCCGAAGGATGCCAGGCAAAAATGTCCCAATTCTCGCATAGGAAGTCTCGTAGTGCGGCGTCCATTGTGGGGCTCAACTGTGTCCCGATGGAAGCTGTCTTCGTGGGGTACGTTGGATGGACCTGGAATTTGACTATCTCGTTTGCGGGTTTAAATGACGTGGACTTGGGTCGCTTGTCAAGTATCACGTCGTCCCTGTCCACGGTGGCGCGCAGCGTTGTTAGTTCTTCGACTGCTAGAGCTTCGGATAATGCTTCCAGGGCTAGTGCTGTGGTTTTATTTTCGGCATGGAGTGCAACGTCCGGATCACTGGTTAGAGTGATGATTCCATTGGGTCCGGGCATTTTAAGCTTCATGTACCCGTAATGGGGTATAGCTTGAAAGCTTGTGAATGCATCCCGCCCTAAAAGGGCGTGGTATCCGCTGTTGAGAGGAGCCACTTGGAATGTGATTTCTTCGGACCTGTAATTCTCTGGGTTGTCGAATACTACATCGAGTGTGATTTTTCCCGCAGAACGTGCCTCCCGACTAGGGATGATTCCCCTGAAGGTTGTGCCGCTTTGCTCAATGCGGCTTTTATCAATTTCCATCTTGTTGAGTGTTTCTTCATAGATCAAGTTTAATCCGCTTCCGCCGTCCATGAGTACTTTAGTGAGCCGAAAGCCGTCCACGATTGGGCTAAGGACCAAAGAGGTTGGTGCCCGGACTGTCTGGAATTGAGGTTCATCACTGGCACTAAAAGTTATAGCAGTGTCGTTCCACGAATTTATTTTTGCCACGTGGCAGATTTCAGTGAAATTTCGATGAGCTCGCTTGCGCCTATTATTTGAGGCGAAAGTATCGAAGACTGTCAGTACAGCATTGTTTTCTTTGGCGGGATGTTGTTCTACTTTATGGCTTACAAGAAGATCCTCGCCACTTTTTGCTACCTGCCGGAGTATCCAACATGCTCTAAGGCTATGCGTTGGTGTAGTGTCCGGCGTGCTGTGGAGTTTACATGGCCCGTTGAGCCATTCTTCCAATGTGGGCTTTGGTTTCTTGGGGATTGGATCGGTTAACATACGAGAGTTCGCCCGTTTAGCTCGGACAAAGGTTTTAGTGAGAGCCGGACTATCCCAAAATTTTGTTTGGGTTTTCCAGGCGCTTTCCATCGCACAGTACTTCTGTACTATGGCTGCTAAGTCAGCAAACTGTACCATGTCACGACGACTTATAGCATTAAGGATCCCTTTGTTCGTGCAGTTTTTGCATAAAAGTGAGATTGCGTCTTCCCCACGATAGTCCTTGACCTTGTTTAGTACAAGGAGGAATCTGGCCCAGTAGCGATGTACAGTCTCTTGGGGCTCTTGTCTGATATGGGAGAGACGGCTTAAGTCTGGGTGGGTGGGCGTAGTTAAATCTGGATTCTATTCCGATCTGGCGCCCAGGGGCAGAGCAGCTTCCGGGCTTGACAGCTCAGGCTCCGAGATGTTGCCCGATTTTTCTGGCCTGTTGCCCAATTCTAAGTTCGGGGTCTGGGTCGTGTCCTCCCACGAACGGGTATCTGGCTCAGAGAGATCGGTGATCTGGACATAGTTAGTCCTCAAAATAGAGGGATAATCCATATGAGGCTCTTCCACTACCGCTATCTCGTGGGAGGCCGGTGGGGATTTAATATCCCTTTGGTCAGGTTTAAGCCCAATCCGGTCATAGTCTGTAGCGACTCCCAAAGTGGCGATGCGATCCAAGAGCTCATTAAGGGAGGAAAGCTCCATTGGATCCATCTGTTCGGCGAGTTCCGAATTGATGTGGAGGCTATTCGTGATGACCCGACAGGTCATCGTCGGCGCGGCAGCCGATTGGGCGACCATGACGAAGCCGCCTAGTCGGAGAGTTTGGCCTACAGCTAGCGCCCCCCAGAGGTGATGTTGTCCTTGACAACGAGACGGGCCATCGAGCCTTGCAGCGACGACACAGAGGAACTCTCAATGAAAGCACCAATGTCGGTGTCAAAACCGGCGGATCTCGGGTAGGGGGTCCCGATCTGTGTGTCTAAGGCTAATGGTAACAGGAGGCAAGGGACAAGATGTTTTACCCAGGTTCGGGCCCTCTTGATGGAGGTAAAACCCTACTTCCTGCTTGATTGATATTGATGATATGAGTATTACAGGAGTTGATCTACCACGAGATCGTAGAGGCTAAACCCTAGAAGGTAGCCTATGATGATTATGATTGTGTCTCTAAGGACTAAACCCTCCGGTTTATATAGACACCGGAGAGGGCTAGGGTTTACATAGAGTCGGTTACAAAGAAGGAAATATATTATCCGGATCGCCAAGCTTGTCTTCCACGCAAAGGAGAGTCCGTCCGGACATGGGACAAAGTCTTGAGTCTTGTATCTTCACGGTTCAACAGTCCGGCCAAAGTATATAGTCCGGCTGTCCGGATACCCCCTAATCCAGGACTCCCTCACCGGTCCTTGAAGTTCGCCCTGGAGGAGGTCCAGCGCCGCCCTTGCCTCCTCCAGGGCCCCGGAGGTGGCAGGAGCATCACGGCTCGGCCACACGCTAGGCAGGCGAGGAGATGCCCTCAGTACCAAGACCGAAGAAACCTCAGCCTCAGGACGGACCGGGGGCTCTGGAGGCTGGGCGACCTCAGCGGCCTCAGCAAGGATTGGCGCCGGCGGGGTCATCCCTGCCAAAGGTGCCGACACCTCCTGAGGATGGGCTTTCACGCCCTTGGGAGACGACATCACGACCGGAGCTGCGGGGGCCACGGCATTCTCCTTCGCCAGGGTCGCGGCGGCCACGGCAACCTCGGTGCCCTCCTTTTGCTTCTTCGACGGCTGCTGCCTAATGACAGACGAAGGCCCTAAGCATCGCTTCAAGAATCAACAAACAAAGCTATGGAAAAGACTTACTGGCCGGCGAAGACATAGTTCCTCTTCAGGCTCAGCAGCTGGCGCTAAGGCGGGGCAGCCGGTGCTGAACTCCGGGGAGCGGGAGAGCTCACGGTTGGTGCTGCTCGGGGTGCCCTCGGCGAGGGTGGAACGCTGCCCGGAGGAATCAACACGGTCCTGCCCTTCTTCGTGGCCTTCCGCTTGGGCTCCTTCGAAGAGGACACCCCGAACCTCATGGTAACTCCAGAAGATCCAGGCACCTCCACCACCGGAGGCGCATCATCATTATCATCAGGGAATTCGTGGAGGAGCTACCTCTGCCGTGGGGCATAGGATTCCTCCACCATCTCGTCCACAGTGGCCTCGGAGGAATGATCTCTGGAGGCGGTGGGGGAGGCCCCGCCCGGACAAGCCCAAACTCATCAAAGACCGGCATAGCAGCGACAACCTCCTCCCCGTCATCCCGGCAATACAGCGGGAGCCAATCTTCTGGAGGATCTCTCAGGTCCTTCCCCATCAAGTAGAGCAACACCTTGCTCAGCTCCTCCTCGAGAAGGGCATCCTAGCGCAGGCGGATCTTGTCGTCGACGCCCCCAAGCTTCCATAGGGGGCGGGAGCGATCTTGGAGCGGCGCTATGCGCTACCTCAAGAACTCCTTAATGAACATGGCCCCGTCATCTTCTCGCTCCTCGGGTCCTTCTCCATCTTCTTCACCAATGGCGTCAGGGAAGGGTCAGTGATCTTCTCAGAATACCACCCCTTCTCGGAGATGGGGAGTTTCGTCGGCAGCTCCAACGAGCTCTGGGAGCACTTGGCATCCATCAGAACCCACCTCTTCACGGCATCCCCCACCTTCTTCCCGGTGCGGGAGATTGCGTTACCACCCCGTGCCGCAAAGAAGGTGATGCACGCAACCGGATTTTTGCCAGTCATGCGAAGGAAGAAGAAGTGGCGGAGCATGGCAACGGAAGGCATCACCCCCAAGAACGCCTCACAGTAAAAGACGAAGATGGACAGGAGGATGGAGTTGGCGTGAATGTGGAGTGTGCGGAGGCCATAGTGGTGAAGAACGGCAAAGAAGAAGCGGGAGAATGGGGGCACCAACCCTGAGTAGATGATGTGCAGGAAGAAACAAAAGAAAGTGTTGTCACCAGGCTCTGGCGTAGCGGTGGCAACCCGGAGCACCGTCCCTTCCACTCATTGTCCTCGCTCGCTGTCAGGAGGAGCGTGGTCTGGAGATTCTCCCCGGCCACGCAGGGCGCAAGCAGCACCGGCTCGTACCAGGTGGAGCCGACAGCCAAGGCAGAGGCTTGATCCTCTCGGTGGCCATTGAGCGAAGGATTGTAGGGGAAAATCGGCAGATCTGGTGAGTTCTTCCGCTGCAAGGAGAAGGGGATCTGGAGAAAGGCGAAGAACGGGCTATGAAAGCCTAACGGCAGATGGCAGCCCTTTTGTCAGATGGAAATAGTTGCCGAGGCAGTATGGGGAAGCGGAGTCGCCCACGTCCCATCAATCGCCACGCGTCATGAAGGCCATAAGCTATTAGGGCCCGCGGGCTTCGCACTTGCCCTTTGGCTTCGCCTTGAAGCCAAGTCCGAGCGTGCCTTGGGCCCGGGGGCTACTGTCGGCATCCTGGATATGGGGGTATCTAGCCCTACCTGCCTGCGGCCCACCACGTGGCTCCATCAACGGCCTGGTACGGCCCAGCTTCAGCATCAACAACACAAGACCCTCGTGAGTGGCCAAGCCTCGCAAGGCGGACGACGCCAAGACCCCCGAGGGGATCGGCCTCCTCAGGCTGGCTCCCGAGGGGCGGAGAGTTCTATGCAAGGTTTACCTCACGAGGCTCAGCTGACGTGAGCCATGACGACCGAGGCCAGGCGGGCGCTAGGCGGGCGCAGAGCGCAGGTTTCCTCTTTGGTACAAAGGAGGCAAGCCACTGGTGCAGAGTCCCAAGGAATGAGCCAAAGGTTTCCATTGTGGTGCAATGAGACCAAGACTGCCAGGACAGCAGGACGGAGGTCATCGACGAGCCCACCGCAGCGTCACGACCAAATGCTTTTCACAGGCGAAGACTACTTTTGTCAGGATAAGCTGTACTACTTGTCCCCTTTCAAATTCGACCGTTGTGGGATCCCTTCCCGCCAACATTTGGGAAGAGGACCAAGGCCACTATAAATAGGACTAACCACCATCATAGAATGGGGGGGGGGGGAGGACAAGTCGAACTAGCTCACACCACACCAGCTCCCTTGAGCTCAAGAACACCTCACCTCCTGAGGCCAGTTCATCCACTGTATTAGTTCATTCTCAGCCCTCCGAGGCAATCAACCAAAACGCTGGAGTAGGGTATTACACCGCAAGGTGGCCCGAACAAGGATAAACTGATGTGTCTCTTTGTCTTTTTGAGCTTGTCGAGCTAGGCTTCGGACGATCGTGAGTAGGCAGGCTGGGTAGGTTGAGATCTCCGCATGCACTCAAGAGTTCGACCTCTCAAGGGTTTGCGGATCCCTTAATCCGACACATATTGTGCTAACCATGGAACGCAGATATGCTATGCCTCAATTGCACACCCTAGGAGCAATGGCTAGGTCGAGCGCGCCAACGCTGACGTCGTGAGGGGCCTCAAGGCAAGGACTGATGTCTATTACACAACCTTCTTCTTATAGACGTTGTTGGGCCTCCAAGTGCAGAGGTGTGTAGGACAATAGCAAATTTCCCTCAAGTGGATGACCTAAGGTTTATCAATCCGTAGGAGGCGTAGGATGAAGATGGTCTCTCTCCCTGCAACCAAATAACAAAGAGTCTCTTGTGTCCCCAACACACTCAATACAATGGTAATTTGTATAGGTGCACTAGTTCGGCGAAGAGATGGTGATACAAGTGCAATATGGATAGTAGATATAGGTTTTTGTAACCTGAAATTATAAAAACAGCAAGGTAACTAATGATAAAAGTGAGCACAAACGGTATTGCAATGGTAGGAAACAAGGCATAGGGTTCATACTTTCACTAGTGCAAGTTCTCTCAACAATAATAACATAGATAGATCATATAACAATCCCTCAACATGCAACAAAGAGTCACTCCAAAGCCACTAATAGCGGAGAACAAACGAAGAGATTATGGTAGGGTACGAAACCACCTCAAAGTTATTCTTTCGGATCGATCTATTCAAGAGTTCGTACTAGAATAACACCTTAAGACACAAATCAACCAAAACCCTAATGTCACCTAGATACTCCATTGTCACCTCAAGTATCCGTGGGCATGATATACGATATGCATCACACAATCTCAGATTCATCTATCCAACCAACACAAAGTACTTCAAAGAGTGCCCCAAAGTTTCTACCGTAGAGTCAAGACGAAAACGTGTGCCAACCCCTATGCATAAATTCATTGAACCCGCAAGTTGATCACCAAAACATACATCAAGTACATCACCTGAATATCCCATTGTCACCACAGATAAGCACGGCAAGACATACATCAAGTGTTCTCAAATCCTTAAAGACTCAATCCAATAAGATAAATTCAAAGGGAAAACTCAATCCATTACAAGAGAGTAGAGGGGGAGAAACATCATAAGATTCAACTATAATAGCAAAGCTCGCGATACATCAAGATCGTGCCATAGAGAGAATGCGAGAGAGAGAGAGAGATCAACACATAGCTACTGGTGCATACCCTCAGCCCCGAGGGTGAACTACTCCCTCCTGATAATGGAGAGCGCCAGGATGATGAAGATGGCCACCGGTGAGGGATTCCCCCTCCGGCAGCGTGCCAGAACGGGCTCCCGAGAGGTTTTTGGTGGCTACAGAGGCTTGCGGCGGCGAACTCCCGATCTATCTTCGTATTCGATGGTTTTAGGGTATATTGGAATATATAGGCGAAAGAAGTCGGTTGGGGGAGCCACGAGGGGCCCACGAGACAGGGGGTGCGCCCTCCTATCTCCTGGCCTCCTCGAAGCTTCCCTGGCTTGTACTCCAAGTCTCCCGGATCATGTTCGTTCCAAAAATCATGCTGCTGAAGGTTTCATTCCGTTTGGACTCCGTTTGATATTCCTTTTCTTCGAAACACTGAAATAGGCAAGAAAACAACAATATGGGCTGGGCCTCCGGATAGTAGGTTAATCCCAAAAATGATATAAATGTGTCAAGTAAAGCCCATAAACATCCAAAACGGGTAATATAATAGCATGGAACAATCAAAAAATATAGATATGTTGGAGACGTATCAAGCATCCCCAAGCTTAATTCCTGCTCGTCCTCGAGTAGGTAAATGATAAAAACAGAATATTTGATGTGGAATGCTACATAGCATAATTCTCAATCTAATTTTCTTTATTGTGGCATGAATGTTCAGATCCAAATGATTCAAAGTAAAACTTCATATTGACATAAGAAATAGTAATACTTCAAGCATACTAATCAAAGCAATCATGTCTCAAAATAACATGGCTAAAGAAACTTCATCCCTACAAAATCATATAGTTTGGCCATGTTTCATTTTCATCACACAAAATACTCCCATCAAGAACAACCCCGGTTTCAGCCAAGCAATTGGTTCATACTTTTTAACGCGCTTCAGCCTTTTTCAACTCTCACGCAATACATGAGCGTGAGCCATGTATATAGCACTATGGGTGGAATAGAATATGATGATGGAGATTGTGTGGAGAAGACAAAAAAGGAGAAAGTCTCACATTGACGAGGCTAATCAACGGGCTATGGAGGTTCCCATCAATTGATGTCAACATGAGGAGTAGGGATTGCCATGCAACGGATGCACTAGAGCTATAAATGTATGAAAGCTCAACAAAAGAAACTAAGTGGGTGTGCATCCAACTTCCTTGCTCACGAAGACCTAGGGCATTTTGAGGAAGCCCATCGTAGGAATATACAAGCCAAGTTCTATAATGAAAAAATCCCACTAGTATATGAAAGTGACAACATATGAGACTCGCTACATGAAGAAAATGGTGCTACTTGGAGCACAAGTGTGGAAAAAGAGATTGTAACATTGCCCCCTTTTTATTTTTTTTATTTTTTTTTGGGGCCTTTCTTTTTTTCTTTTTGGCCTGTCTTCTTTTTTTCTTTGGCCTTTCTTTTTTTTCTTTTTGGCCTTTCTTTTTTTCTTTTTGGGGACAATCCTCTAATAATGATGATCATCACACTTTTATTGATTTACAACTCATGAATTACAACTTAAAACTAGAACAAGATATGACTTTATATGAATGCCTCCGGCGGTGTACCGGGATGGGCAATGAATCAAGAGTGATATGTATGAAAATTTATGCATGGTGGCTTTGCCACAAATACGATGTCAACTACATGATCATGCAAGGCAATATGACAATGATAATGCGTGTCATGATGATGAACGGAACGGTGGAAAGTTGCATGGCAATATATCTCGGAATGGCTATGGAAATGCCATAATAGGTAGGTATGGTGGCTGTTTCGAGGAAGATATAAGGAGGTTTATGTGTGATAGAGCGTATTGTATCACGGGGTTGGATGCACCGGTGAAGTTTGCACCAACTCTCAAGGTGAGAAAGGGCAATGCACGGTACCAAACAGGCTAGCAATAATGGAAAGGTAAAAGTGCGTATAATCCATGGACTCAACATTAGTCATAAAGAACTCATATACTTATTGCAAAAGTTTTAGTAGCCCTCGAAGCAAAGCACTACTACGCATGCTCCTAGGGGGGAGGTTGGTAGGAGTTAACCATCGCGCGCCCCCGACCTCCACTCAAGGGAAGGCAATCAAAAGAGCACCCTATGCAATAAATTTGTTACACAACTTTTACAATACGTGCATGCTATGGGACTTGCCAACTTCAACACAAGCATTCTTTAAATTCATAATCACCCAACTAGCATGAATTTAATATCACTACCTCCATATCTCAAAACAATTATCAAGTATCAAATTGATCATAGCATCCAATTCACTTCCTATGATAGTTTTTATTATACCCAACTTGGATGCCCACCATTTTAGGACCAATTTTATAACCATAGAAAATACCATGCTGTTCTAAGAGACTCTCAAAATAATATAAGTTAAGCATGAGAGACCTACAATTTCTACAAAATATAACCACCGTCGTGCTCTAAAAGATATAAGTGAAGCACTAGAGCAAATGAAAAACTACTCCGAAAGATATAAGTGAAGATCAATGAGTAGTCGAATAATTGTGCAACTATGTGAAGACTCTCTAATATTTAAGAATTTCAGATCTTGGTAAATTAATCAAACAGAAAGCAAGACAAAACAAAATAAAATGACGCTCCAAGCAAAACACATATCATGTGGTGAATAAAAATATAGCTCCAAGTAAAGTTACCGATGAATGAAGACGAAAGAGGGGATGCCTTCCGGGGCATCCCCAATCTTAGGCTCTTGGTTGTCCTTGAATATTACCTTGGGGTGCCTTAGGCATCCCCAAGCTTAGGCTCTTGCCACTCCTTATTCCATAGTCCATCGAATCTTTACCCAAAACTTGAAAACTTCACAACACAAAACTCAACAGAAAACTCGTAAGCTCCGTTAGTATAAGAAAATAAAACCACCACTTAGGTACTGTAATGAACTCATTCTAAATTTATATTGGTGTAATATCTACTGTACTTCAACTTATCTATGGTTCATACCCTCTGATACTACTCATAGATTCATCAAAATAAGCAAACAACACATAGAAAACAGAATCTGTCAAAGACACAACAGTGTGTAGTAATCTGTATCAAACGTATACTTATGGAACTCCAAAACTCCTACAAAATTAGGAAGTCCTAAGAAATTTGTATACCAATCCATATAAAAAAGAATAAGATCATAAGAACATCTATGTGAATTAACAAAACTAATTTACTGGGTGTAAAAGTTTCTGATTTTCAGCAGGATCAACACAACTATCACTGTAAGCTACCCTAAAGGTCTTACTTGGCACTTTATTGAAACAAAAGCTATAAAACATGATTACTACAGTAGCATAATCATGTGGACGCACAAAAATATTAAGGGTATATATTGGGTTGTCTCCCAACAAGCGCTTTTCTTTAATGCCTTTCTAGCTAAGCATGATGATGACAATGATGCTCACATTTAAGATAAGAACTAAAACATAATGGGAGCATCATGAAGCATATGACTAGCACATTTAAGTCTAACCCGCTTCCTATGCATAGGGATTTTGTGAGCAAACAACTTATGGGAACAATAATCAACTAGCATAGGACGGCAAAACAAGCATAACTTAAAGATTTTAAGCACATAGAGAGGAAACTTGATACTATTGCTACAAGCATATGTTCCTCTCTCATAATAATTTTCAGTAGCATCATGAATGAATTCAAAAATATAACCAGCACCTAAAGCATTCTTTTCATGATCTACAAGCATAGAAAATTTACTACTCTCCACATAAGCAAAATCCTTCTCATTCGGAATAGGGGGAGCAAACTCAACAAAATAACTATCATGTGAGGCATAATCCAATTGAAAACTAAAATCATGATGACAAGTTTCATGGTTATTATTCTTAATAGCATACAAGTCATCACAATAATCATCATAGATAGCAACTTTGTTCTCATAATCAATTGGAACCTCTTCCGAAATAGTGGATTCATCACTAAATAAAGTCATGACCTCTCCAAATCCACCTTCATAATTATCACAATAATATTGAACATCCTCCAAAATAGTGGGATCATTACTTCCTAAAGTTGACACTCTTCCAAACACACTTTCATCAATATAATCATCATAAATAGGAGGCATGCTTTCATCATAATAAATATACTCATCAAAACTTGGGGGACGAAAAATATCATATTCATCAAACATAGCTTCCCCAAGCTTGTGGCTTTGCATATCATTAGCATCATGGATATTCAAGGAATTCATACTAACAACATTGCAATCATGCTCATCATTCAAATATTTAGTGCCAAGCATTTTATAGACTTCTTCTTCTAGCACTTGAGCACAATTTTCCTTTTCATCATACTCACGAAAGATATTAAAAAGATGTAGCGTATGAGACAAACTTAACTCCATTTTTTTCTGTAAATTTCTTTTATAAACTAAACTAGTGATAAAACAAGAAACAAAAAGATTCGATTGCAAAATCTAAATATATACCTTCAAGCACTCACCTCCCCGGCAACGGTGCCAGAAAAGAGCTTGATGTCTACTACACAACCTTCTTCTTGTAGACGTTGTTGGGCCTCCAAGTGCAGAGGTTTGTAGGACAGTAGCAAATTTCCCTCAAGTGGATGACCTAAGGTTTATCAATCCGTAGGAGGCATAGGATGAAGATGGTCTCTCTCAAGCAACCCTGCAACCAAATAACAAAGAGTCTCTTGTGTCCCCAACACACTCAATACAATGGTAATTTGTATAGGTGCACTAGTTCGGCGAAGAGATGGTGATACAAGTGCAATATGGATAGTAGATATAGGTTTTTGTAATCTGAAATTATAAAAACACCAAGGTAACTAATGATAAAAGTGAGCACAAACGGTATTGCAACGGTAGGAAACAAGGCATAGGGTTCATACTTTCACTAGTGCAAGTTCTCTCAACAATAATAACATAGATAGATCATATAACAATCCCTCAAGATGCAACAAAGAGTCACTCCAAAGCCACTAATAGCAGAGAACAAACGAAGAGAATATGGTAGGGTACGAAACCACCTCCAAGTTATTCTTTCGGATCGATCTATTCAAGAGTTCGTACTAGAATAACACCTTAAGTCACAAATCAACCAAAACCCTAATGTCACCTAGATACTCCATTGTCACCTCAAGTATCCGTGGGCATGAATATACGATATGCATCACACAATCTCAGATTCATCTATCCAACCAACACAAAGTACTTCAAAGAGTGCCCCAAAGTTTCTACCGGAGAGTCAAGACGAAAACGTGTGCCAACCCCTATGCATAGATTTATTGAACCCGCAAGTTAATCACCAAAACATACATCAAGTAGATCACGTGAATATCCCATTGTCACCACAGATAAGCACGGCAAGACATACATCAAGTGTTCTCAAATCCTTAAAGACTCAATACGGTAAGATAACTTCAAAGGGAAAACTCAATCCATTACATGAGAGTAGAGGGGGAGAAACATCATAAGATCCAACTATAATAGCAAAGCTCGCGATACATCAAGATCGTGCCATAGAGAGAACACGAGAGAGAGAGAGAGATCAACACATAGCTACTGGTACATACCCTCAGCCCCGAGGGTGAACTACTCCCTCCTTGTCATGGAGAGCGCCAGGATGATGAAGATGGCCACCAGTGAGGGATTCCCCCTCCGGCAGGGTGCCGGAACGGGCTCCCGAGAGGTTTTTGGTGGCTACAAAGGCTTGCGGCCGCGGAACTCCTGATCTATCTTCGTATTCGATGGTTTTAGAGTATATGGGAATATATAGGCAAAAAAGTCAGTCGGGGAGCCACGAGGGGCCCACGAGACAGGGGGGCGCGCCAGGGGGTGGGCGTGCCCTCTATCTCCTGGCCTCCTCGAAGCTTCCCTGGCTTCTACTCCAAGTCTCCCGGATAATGTTCGTCCCAAAAATCACGCTCCTGAAGGTTTCATTCCGTTTGGACTCCGTTTGATATTCCTTTTCTTCGAGACACTGAAATAGGAAAGAAAACAACAATATGGGATGGGCCTCCGGTTAGTAGGTTAGTCCCAAAAATGATATAAATGTGTAAAGTAAAGCCCACAAAACATCCAAAACGGGTAATATAATAGCATGGAACAATCAAAAATTATAGATACATTGGAGACGTATCAAGGACCTTCATGAAGAAGTTCGAGTCCTGCGGCAGGGGCTGGCTCGACAAGCTCCAGTCCGTGTTATGGTCCATCCACACCACCGCGACCAAGCCAATGGGAGAGACACCATTCTTCCTCATCGACGGAGCTGAAGTGGTTCTCCCACACGAGGTCAAGCATCGCTCTACGCGGGTCCTAGTGTTGGCCGAGGCGCGTCAGGATGCCACGTGGGGGATGGATCTCATGTTGGGGGAGGAATGTCGTCGTCAAGCCTTGCTCCAAGCGGCAAGGTACCAGCAGGCGCTGCGGCGGTACCACTGCCGCAGCGTCCGCTCCTGGACGTTGGAGGTGGGCGACCTCGTCCTGAGGCGGGTGCTCTCCAGGGAAGGGTTGCACAAGCTGTCTCCCACGTGGGAGGGCCCATTTAGGATTGCCCGTGTCTCCAGGCCTGGCGCCGCATGCCTAGAGACATAGGATGGGGTCCCCATCAAGAACGCCTGGAACATCCAGCACCTCCGGAAGTTCTACCCATGAAGCAAGGCTCCGGCGTGTGAAGATCTCCGCTCGTGACACTCTCACGTAATAACGAGTGGGGCTGTACACGCCCCGGAATCTACTGAGAGCCGCCCTGGGGCCTCACAGGGGCTTCCTCCCACATCTTAGTGGCAGCACTTAGCTCCGCGCTGGTGAGAAGACTAGATTAGGTGCCGGACGCGGCTATTAATTTGCTTTTTGAAGTTGCTTGCAGTCTTTTAGTGATCTTTAATGGAGTTGGTGCTTTCGTGCTTTGGTTCGCCAAGTTGAATTTTTCTCCTCCTGTTTCGTTCGTTCTTAGCCTGGGGCCAGGAAGGTGTGGCAGTTGCCCGTCGCTCTTCCTCGCGCCCCTCGCGCGTCGGGGCTAGGCATGTGTGTGCGTATGGGCCTACCCTCGCATGAGCACACCACGCCGAACCCCATTGCCCCAGTGCTTCGGCTTTATCCTTGCGAGGAGCCCTCAATCAAGCTCACGGGCACCAGCACCCCCTCATGTCTGTGCCCCTCGGGCAGCGTGACGCGGTGCATTAAGCCACAGCTAACTTATGACAGGGGGCTCGCACAAAAAGGAACGAGGTGCTAGACAAGCTTCCTTTTTCTCTAATAGCTCTACAGCGGATCTACAACATCTCTCGAGGCCTGAAGCGCCTCCCGAATCGCCAGGAATGGGGGCTTCGCCAGACGCCAAGGGCCTCACCCTCTTGAGGAGGGAAGCCACTTCAAACGCATCAAGCTAAGTTATCCTACACTAGCCTACCCAGAGTACACACATCATGGCACGACATTAAGATAACTGCCATAGTTCATTACACACCCCAGCGAGGCACACTACTTTTTTCGAATTACAGGAGGAAGGAAAGGCTAAACAGAAATGGCCCAAGGGCATGCAGATCCAGCTCCAGCGCCGCGTCCTCAAGCAGCACCTCAAGGTGGCCCCAGCGCTCCACCAGTTCACCCGCAAGCGGCGTGAGGCCACGACGGGTCTCGATTCCAAGTTCAGCAGCCCCGAGCTCATGCCGAGCTTCCCTCCAACTTCACCGGAGCGTGGCGGCGGGATGACCCACCGCCGCCCTCGATCCGAGCTCGGCGGCGTGGGGGCTGGTCGTAGCTGCTGCTTCTCGAGCTCTCATCCGAGGAAGAGTTGCCGCTGCAGGAGGAGGAGTGGACGTCGCCAAGGCCAAGTTCACCCTCGTCGCCCTCGTTGTCGCTGTCGTCTTTTGGGCAGCACCCCACGCGGTGGCCGTCCTCCCTGAACACCCTCACGAAGAGGGTCGCCAGGCCATCGTACTTGAAGTGGAGGGTGCACCTCCCGCTCAGGCCTCGAGCGTGGGTGAACGTCTCCCAACCGCGGGTCGGGACTACGCTGCCCGTGGCGGCGACCTTAGTCCCCACCCACGAGGCCCTGCTACAGCAGTCATCAGCCTGCAGCCAGAGGCCATCAAGCCTCGAGGATGGCAGCTCGCCGAAGAAGAAGCGCCAGTGCTGGAGCAAGGTGCCGGCGGGCACCTTCAACCACACCACAAACTCTGGGAGCACGTCTAGCGAGGAGAAGCGTGGGCGAGGAGGGCGCACAACCACAGTGCGCCTCCCCTCGTCGTGAGGGCTGCCCCAGAGTCGATGGCCCCCGCCGCGAGAAGAAGTACCACCACGAGCGCCAAGGGAGACGCCGGCCCTTGGGGATGCATGCCCGCGCCCCCTGGGGGCCACCGCAGGGGTCGCGGGGTGCTTGCGAGGACGGCCGCGGCCTCTCTTGGGAGGCGGAGAAGCTGGCCCCTCCTTGGGAGCCTTCCTCTTTTCGGCCGTAGAAAACCTCCTCGTCGGCGCAATGGAAGCAGAAGCAAGATGGAGAAGGAGGGGCAATGAGCTGTGAGAAGGCGGAGGAAGAGATGAGCGAGGGGGGCTCTGTCCTTCCCCTCATTTATAGTCGGAGAGAGGCCAACTGCCGGCCTCCACGACCTCGCGTAATGATGATCTTCTGCATGCAGCATCGACCCGTCAAGTCAAACGGTTGCCGAGGCAGCGTGGGAAGTGGAGACGCCCACATCCCATCAATCGCCATGCATCGTTCAAGGCCGCAGGCGGATAGGGCCCGCGGCGCTCCGCAATTGCCCTTTGGCTTCGCCTAGAAGCCAAGTCCAAGCAAGCCTTGGGCCCGGGGGCTACTGTCGGCATTCTGGATACAGGGGTACCCAGACTTGCCTGCCTGCGGCCCACTGCATGGCTCCACCGACGGCCTGGTACGGCCCAGCTTTGGCATCAACAACTCAATACCCTCGCGAGGGGCCAAGCCTCGCGAGGCGGACGACGCCAATACCTCCGAGGGGATCGGCCTCCTTAGGCTAGCTCCCAAGGGGCAAAGACTACTATGCAAGGTGCACCTCACGAGGCTCAGTTGACGTGAGCCATGACGACCAAGGCTAGGCGGGCGCCAGCGGGCGCAGAATACCAGTTTCCTCTTTGGTGCAAAGGAGGCAAGCAGTAGGCGTGGAGTCCCGAGGAATCAGCCAAAGGTTTCCATTCCGGTGCAACAAGACAAAGAGTGCCAGGATGGCAGGATGGAGGTCATCACCGAGCCCACCGTAGCATCATGTCCAGAGGCTTTTCGCAGGCGAAGACCACTTTAGTCCGCATAGGATGTACTTCCTGTCCCCTTCAAGTTCGGCCGTTGTGGGATCCCTTCCCGCCAACATTTGGGAAGAGGACCAAGGCCACTATAAATAGGACTAGTCGCCACCACAGAGGGGGGATTCAGACCAGATCTATTCTCACCCGACCGCCTCACCAGCTCTCCCGAGCTCAAGAACACCTCACCTCCTGAGGCTAGTTCATCCACTATACTAGTTCATCCTCAGCCCCTCGAGGCAATCCACTAAAACGCTGGAGTAGGGTATTACACCTCAAGGTGGCCTGAACCAGGATAAACTGATGTGTCTCTCTGTCCCTTTGAGCTCGACGCGCTAGGCTTAGAGGATCGTGAGTAGGCAGGCTGGGTAGGTTGAGATCTCCGCACGCACCCTAGAGTTCGAACCTATCAAGAGTTTGTGGAACCCGAAATCCGACACAACCGTCTAGGGTGCTCAAACACCCAAGAGTAACAATATCCACAAGGGATTAGTGGGGGAAATCAAATTTCTCTTGGTGGAAGTGTAGATCGGGGCCTTCTCAACCTATCCCTAGAAAATCAACATGTTTGTTTGGCAAGGGAGAGAGATCGGGCGAAAATGGAGGTTTGAGCAACAATGAGCTTGGGGAGGGAAGAGGTAGTCTTCTTGGGGAAGAAAACCCCCTTTATATAGTGGGGGAAAAGATCCAACCATTATCCTGTTTCTCAGTCCGCACGGTGCGGTACTACGACACAAGGCTGCGGTACTACCGTAGAGTGTTGCAGTACTACCCCTGCGCAGTGCGGTACTACACTACAAAAAAAAATACACTTTCGTGATGATACGTGTTTGTCACAGTAGGTCGCGTTTTTTGCCATGCATGTACATCCATGACGATTTTATGACAGAATCAAGATAGTCATACCTGTGCTGTCGTAGAAGTGTTCCATGAAATTACCAAAATTATCATCATAGAAGTGTCCACTTCCATGACAATAAATCGCGCGTCATAGAAGTGCTTTCGTCAAGGGTGACCGACACGTCGCATCCACCGTAACGGAACGCCGTTAAGCTATCGGGTCCGATTTTGGATCCGATAACCCGTTAACAGCCCGGACCAATGGGGATTTTCCACGTGTAAAATCATCATTAGCCGCAGGAAACACGTGTTGCCTCACCGTTGGGACAGATGTCATCCACTCATTGGACAGGAGGCGCCTATGATAGGTCGACACGTGGCACGGCCCAACAGTGGCCCATTCCGGTGAAAAAGGTCGGCCTAGTAAAAATTAGTAGGTCGGCCAATATAAGGCCTACCTGTGTCAAGTCCATTTAAGCCCACGGCCCATACGAGATGTGCCAATTCGGCCCGTCAACGACCCATTAATGATTTGACACCATTGCAGCCCATCATCAGTTCGAGCCCGTTAACAGCCCACTATATATTTGGGCTCAATATCGGCCCGATGAGATTTCGACCTGTTAACGACCCATTTAATGGATGGGCCAATTTTCAGGATGTACATCTTTCGACCTTTTAGTGACCCATTTAAATGTTGGGCTAACTTCCGTCCCGGTGTGTCTTTCAGCCTATTGACGGCCCATAAATCTGATGGGCCATTTGTAGTCGGACCTGAGTTTCGGCCTTTTAGCGGCCCATTTAAGTGTTGGGCAAATTTCTGGCCCGGTGTCACTTTCAGCCTGTTGACGGCCCATAAATCAGTTGGGCCATTTGTAGTCGGACCTGAGTTTTGGCCTTTTAGCGACCCATTTAAGTGTTGGGCCAATTCCCGGCCCTGTGTGCCTTTTCGCCTATTAACGAACCATAAATGAGTTGGGCCATTTATAGTCGGACCTTAGTTTTTGCCTTTTAATGGCCCATGCCCTTCATGGTACAATACCAGCCCGGTTTCTCTTTCGGCCTGCTAAAGGCCCACAACACAGTTGGGCCATTTACAATATGACCTGACTTTCGGCCTCTTAGCGGCCCATGCTCTTTATGGTCCAGTACAAGCCCGCTGTCTCTTTCGGCCTGCTAAAGGCCTACAGTATAGTTGGGCCATATGTAGCCCAAACTTAGTAACGACCTGTTAATGGCCCGTTAAATAAATTGGGGCCACCTGTTGCCCACTTCGATGTCGGCCTGTTAACGACCCGGGAGGTAAGAGGGCCGACCATTAACTTTCGGCCTAGTAACGGCCCATTAACTTAATGGGCCCACTAAAGTTCGTACATGTCTTTAGGCGAAATTAGATAATTTGAGCCCATTATGACGAGCAATTATGCACAGGACCAAAACTGATCAAGCAAAGGTACGGAATATAGGGAATAACGTTGCACATCCAGCATATATTATAGGAAATTACATCCACTGGGCAATCAAAGATTGATGCCAGTGCAAATAAATGAGCAGAACCTAACCATCTACAACGTCACAATCTGCAACCTCAGCACAGATGACGCCCATAAGCATGTGGGCAAGTTCTTGCTGCTTTGCTACACTGTCTCTGAAAACATTGATCAGTTGTTGTGTCGCACGACTCTGCACCTATGATTCATCCACCATTTCCATCATTGCTTCAGCCATTAGTTGGTTCACAAACATACATTTATTCCGTTGCATTCGAGACAGAGGATAATAAACAGATTCAGATGGCGATTTTGGCAGGCTTGTATTATTGATAGTGGAGAGTGTCTCGACCACTGCATCATAACATAAATTAGGACGGGAACCAAATAGATTAATCATGAGTTATTGCCATATTACTTGGCCTAGATTTACTGGAAAGAAACAATGGGGTTGCCTTGCTGTTTTCAGAGTTTGTCTTCTTATCTTCAGCAGCCTGCACAAAATTAACACACTAGCATTGCTATCATTGGCCAAGTCAGATAATAGGAAAGCAACATTGACACAATGAACGTTTGGGCAACTAGCCTACACCAAATTAACACAATATGGCACAGCTATCATCAGCAGGTAACGTAGTACGAAAGCAACATTGACACAATGAATGAATGGGCAACCAGAGAAGCACTACAATTCAGTAATGTGTGTGATATCAGATAGTACATTCATGCAGCTCAGTATGCAAAACTACTAGGCAGTTTTCCTTACAAAAATCAACATTGGCGCCTTTAACATTTTGCTACAAATAATTTTAGATCAGATAAAGGTTAGATTCATGCCGATTAACAAAATACATGTTGATGTAAAAATATAGTGATATACAACAGGTACTTACATCAGCATTGGAGCACAGAGAATTCCCGCAAGATATTTTCCTCGAATACGATCCCAATGGAGGAAGTCTTCTATCGTTTAACCTTATTTTCTAAAAGAGAGATGGGTAAGAAACATGTAGAAAATATGATTAGAATGCTATAAAATTTCATGATGCGAGTATACGCACATGCTTCTTAGAATGGAGTGGAGCAGACTAGTTATTTGGCCACTGGAATCTGCTTATTATCAGTGGGAGTTAGGTTTCTCTGTGCTGGAGCAGTATCTATGAAAAATGGAGTTGGTTTATTATCTCCTGGCGTTTGGATCTTTTGCAAAGACCTGGTTTGTAACCTTTCAGATTCTAACATAGCCGACTTCCCCTTGCATGCCTTATATAGAAGAATGGTGATTCAGTTATAAAACATGCTACAACAGAGATGGAATAGGTACTGAAGAATAGAAAGGCATGCCATATTGACATGTATTCCCTCCATCCGGAAATAAATGGATGGGTCTAGGCATATTTCAGTTCTAGATACATCTAGTTTTATCCATTTCTGCGACATTTAATCCGGACGGAAGGAGTATGATGTAAGAGCTAGGGATACGACAGGACAACACAGTAATAAAAACACTGAAAAACCCACTGCAGAACCAAAGTATTCAAACCCACTAATATGAGATAGTACACTCATGCAGCTCTGGATGCAAAACTACCAGGCGGTTTTCCTTACAAAAATCAACATTGTGGCCTTTAATCATACATTTTGCTACAACTAAATTTAGATCAGATAAAGGTTGGATTCACACCGATTAACAAAATACATGCTGATGTAAAAATATAGTGATATACAACAGGTACTTACATCTACATTGGAGCATAGAGAATTCCTGCAAGAATCTTTCCTCATAAATGATACCATTGCAGAAATTCTTCTATCTGTTAAGCTTATTTTCTAAAAGAGAGATGGTTAAGAAACATGTAGAAAATATGATCAGCATGCTATAAAATTTCATGATGCAAGGATACGCACATGCTTCTTAGAATTGAGTTGACATATTTTTGCTAGACTGGAGCGGACTAGTTCTTTGGCCACTGGAATCTGCTTATTATCAATAGGAGTTGGGTTTCTCTGTGCTGGAGCAGTATCTATAAAAACTGGAGTTGTTTTATTATCTCCTGGCGTTTGGATCTTTTGCAAAGGCCTTATTTGTAACTCTTCAGATTTTAACATAGTCGTCTTCCCCTTGCATGCCTTGTATAGAAGAATGGTGCTTTAATTATAAAACATGCGACAGCAGAGAGATGGAATAGGTACTAAATAATAGAAAGGCATGACATATTGACATGTATTCCCTCCATCTGGAAAAAATGGATGGGTCTAGGCGTATTTCAGTTCTAGATACATCCTTTTTTATCCATTTCGGCAACATGTAATCCGGACGGAGGGAGTATGGTGTAAGAGCTAGGGATATGACAGGACAACACAGCAAAAAAACACTAGTTGAATGTAAAACTATATTCTAACGGAATACGTACAAAAATAACTAAGGCAACATACACGTGTATGATTGAGAAAATAAGATGGCATTGCAACAGAGCACTAGAACAGCACTTCAACGTAAAAAAACATGGTATGGCAGACAGATGAAGTACATACTGATGAATAACAATGCATAAGATATTCAGAAGCATGATGTCCAAATTAAGCAGATGGCATTGCGATAGACTAGAATGACAGTACTTGAATTTGAAAACATGTTATCATGAATGGAATAGGTACTGAAAAACAGGAAGGCATGACATATTTACATGCATGACCAGCATGCTAAGCACATGGCACTGCAACAGAGTAGATACACTCCAGGACATTATATGCATGTTGTACCCATATCACAGGCCAAGTTAGAGCAAGGACCTTGTTCGGTTAAGAGGATTCATCATATTTGTAAAAGTCTTCTGAAGAACTGCCTTTACATGTTCCATCATATTGGGTATCATTCACATCAAGGTTATTGGCCTTTACATTGCTCCGTGAGGTTCTTGTGGATATATCAGTGTGTGCAATTATATCTGACATGCATGGAAGACAACTAGTAGTTAGATTTATGTAATGAGTGCCTGTAGGAGACGACATAAATAGTAGGACTGGGGTTAACTAGCAGCAACAGGTCTGATAAACTAAAGGGAGAACATAGATGAAAGCTACAAAATATGTATCGTTTGTACTCGAGATTAACTAGATGGCACACAAAATTATTAAAGAAAAACATAGGTAATACTAGAAGTGGTATAATACTATAATCACCAGCCTGTGGGATAGCATTGGCTGATGGATGATAACTATGGAACAGCGTTACCTAAAGAACAAGTATCTTAGCTGAACTATGGAACAGCGTGAACTCCTGAACAAGACCCGTAAGAGATCAGCATGAATATATAGTGAAATGTGATGATCTATTTGCCATACTTAGATGAATAACAAAGCCATAAATGTTGCACACAAGTAAGATGAGGGTACAACCTATCTGGCTGCCATCCATAGGAGTGAGCATCATGTGTTGACTTGTCGATGGCCCTGCAGTTGTTGTGGCTATCCATGTAGGGCACGCGCATTCGATGCAGGGAACTGTTGAGTGGGGACTATAGCTCCCTTCTGGTGTATGCTTCCCTTGTTGGAGCAGCTGCGGTGAGTCGAAAGACGGTGTGTCTGAAGATGCAGATAACGCATAATGTTAAGAACGACATATCTCTTTGATCTGAAGAAATACACTAAGAGATCAAAAGCAAGGTACGAGAGTGGTCACACATCTGTTGACTGAAGACTAAATTGGGGTCACATGATTTTATTTTATTTTGGTACTGTCCGATCTATGCCGGATGGCTTGATGGCCGTCTTGTGCCTCCCGGCTGAGACTGTTCGAAATCTTTCCCCGAAGAGCTAGCGACCAACGGCAGAGCAGCCTGCCTCCGCTATCCGTGGCCCCGGCCAAAACCATGCTCCCCGCACCACCGCACTGTCGTGGTTGCGCCGCCCCCCGGCCAATCCACAAAGACTCCCCGTCATCCATATCCGGCGACGGCAGTACCTTCAACCCACGCAACTCTAAAAGATAGCCATCTAAGCGCTGCTTCCGCGGCGAACTTGCGGCCCTGCACCCTTACGTTAGACACCAGCCAACCGGCAGCCAAGGAGCTCCGCCGCCTCGAGGGGTGCTGCTTCCCATTGGGAATCGATTGGCCTAGAATAAAAATTCAGACAACTAACGCCTAAATAAAGTGATTTGAGATGAGGGTGCGACCTATTTGGCGGCATGGTGAAGTAGGCAGGTCCAGCTGTCGAATAGGTGAGGCCGGCGTGGTTGCGGTGGCGACCGACGGCAGGGAAAGAGCAATGTCGCGACGGTCGACGGCTACGCGGAAGCAGCGCAAGGACTCTGGACAGATCTGAAGTTGGAGTCGCTCCGGTGCCATGAACAACGGCGGGGGTGAATCAGCTCCGGTATGGTTCACGCGGTCGTCGTCGAGGCAGCACCAGCAACACGGAGTAAGAGGTACACGACCCAGTGCACGACGGCAAATGGACAGCGTCTCCGGCATTAGGGAGGAGGCGGCTGTGAAATTGGTGCGGTGGGGGCGCCATGGAGGTGGGGCTGAGGTTTCGCGGCTCGGGAGAAGCGAGCTTCCCGGGGAGAAGGTGATTTGGCGCCCAGGAGGTATGAATGGGGGCGGGCGGGGGGGCGAGGGGAATTGGGAGGGGAGTGGAACCATGTCTTACAGACGCATTTGTCTGAAATGTGAGGGGGAGTTACAGTTCTACCCTTGCCTATAGGCTTCTTGGCTTGGGTCTGTGTACTGAGGGTCGGGGATAGTAGAGTAACTTTGCTTCTCCCAAATAGTGGGCGGGAGCGATTTCGGGCGAGGAGGGCATGTTTTGAACTATAGTGGGCGCAAGCGATTTCGGGCGAGGAGAGCGTGTTTTGAAATAGTGGGCACGAGCTATTTCGGGCGAGGAGAGCGTGTTTGGCCGACCATGGTTTATGAATTATTTGGCACATGTCATTTCGGCCGAGGAGAAGGCACGCTTGGATGAAGTTACAAACCTACCCTCGATGTACAATGGGCCAATTGATGCGTGTCCCACATAGGACGGTAATTTCGCGTCTCCCATTTATTTGCTCGGGCGAATTCCACCGAGCAGAGACAATGTTTAACGGTTCATTCAAATTTTGGGAGAACGAGCATCCACGTCTACCTTACCAAGTCGATTCGAATCAAATCTTGAAATATTAGCTTGCCACTTCTTTTTTAGATGGAGAGACGATGCTCGGGAGTAATGTGTTTTTACATGCTCGTTGCTAGCGATTTACTATATGACAAATAGTTGACCCACTCAAAACTTCGAATCAAACCCAAAATGAAATAGCTCGTTCAGTAGGTCAAAATAGGGAACTAAATCCAAAATTGAACACCTCAATCGAGTAGCATGTTGTACAATATTATAGTACTCCATGAACATGTTGAAAGTCAAATTAATGAACTTGTTTGATATACGCATATATCCGTTCATGTGTGGATTGCAGACAACATGTTCTCCAATTTAAATATTTGAATGCAAGTTTATATTGAAACATGGTTTATAGCAGTCTTTGATGCATAAAACGCGACCTCCCCCTCTCCCGGACTCCT
>NC_041381.1:87569025-87586480 GCF_002162155.2 Triticum dicoccoides
CTCTCACGCACCACTATGTCGTCTCGGAGATCTTTCCTCCTCTCTCAAACTCTCCATCCACCTAGGTCACACATACACATGCATATCTCCCTCGCACTCGATAGGCCCATCTAAAACTCTATCTCTCTCCCTCGTTCTCTCTCCATCTCACACGCACCGTAACATCCCAAATTTTAAATTTGGAATGTTATACTTAGATCATCATTGCATACCATATTTTGTTGCATTGTTGGCTTGATCCTAGAAATTCTACGCAACTCAACGACCCACGGAGAGAGTTGAGGATTTCGTTATTTTCATATTTGGGTTTTCTCAAATTTTGAAAAATAGGATCATTAGATTTTATTTATTTTATCTTCAATTATTTCTACTACCAAAATTTCAGAGAGGGAATAAAATGACTTCCCAAAATAAAGAAATAATGAAGATTTAATAAAAAAATCAAATAAGATTTATTTTGAGTTTTTCGCCTTTTTATTTGGATTTAGGAAAAAATCGCATTTTTCAAAATTGCATTTAGGCCCCAAATAAATGTTCATCTAGTCCGCCTTGATTTTAGAAGCCTGGGAAAATTTATTTCGGGATTTTTGGAGTCCGTTTAGTATTTCTTTTTATTTTTTCTTCTGTGCGAAATTATTTAAAAAAACACGAACCGACCTTGGGCCGTGCCCGAGCGGGACTCCGCCCGGGGGCGCCTTTAAATAGCCGCCGCCCCGAGCCCCAGCCCGTCAGCCGCCGCCGCCCGAGCCCACCCGCGCCCCGCCGCCGGCCCACACCCCGCCCAAACCCTAACCCTAGATCTGCGCCACCGTCCGCCGCCGCCGCCTGCCACCGCCGGACTCCGCCGCCGCCGCCGCCGACCCCGCCGCCCAGGTTCGCCGCCACCTCGTTTTGCGTGCCGCTGTTTTTTTTCAAAAACCGAACGGTTTTCTTCAGTATTTTTTTCGGTTTATTTTATTAGATAGGTTTTTTTCGGTTCGGTTAAATCGCGAGCGTTCGTTCATTTTAACGAACGTGTTTGTCAGATTAGGTTTAGTTAACGAACGTTCGATCGTTAACTCGTTCATTGTTTTTCTTTTTCTCGGATTTAATCCGCAATTTTTCTGATCGCGATTCCTGATCCAATTTTCGTTTTAGTATAACTTTTTGCTCGTTTATTGGAATCAGGCGATTCAAGCGCCTAGAGTTTCGTCTCGAAACCCTCTTTCCGAATAATCAACTTAAACAAGTTTGTGCTTCTGTAAAATTTGACTTAGATCCAGATTAGTAAAACGAAGCTGTTTTCTTTCGCCGTTTGACTTCCGTTGCTTCGTTTGTTTTGTTTCTTTTGCAAACCGTAGTTATTAAGTTGAACTTTTTGGTTAGATCTTTTATTCGAGTTTTACCTGCGCATTAGATGAGTACTTATTGTATGTTTGTTTGTTTGTCTGCGATAGAATACCCGGAGTGCGCCGCCTGTTAGTTCGAGTCTCTAGGTTTCGTGGATCATCAGCAAGGCAAGTAACACTTTGATCATACCTTTTCTCATACCCAGTTTTTATGCATTAGATCAATCCTCAAACATTGCATGATTAGGATCTAATTAAATTGTGGGTTATGGGAATTAGTTGAGGTAGTACCTATTACCTGTTTTATTTTCAAGCCCCTGGGAGTTACTTCTACGTTTGCTTACTATGCCATGCTATGCTAGTAGACGTGGATTGGGTGAGTGAATCCATGACAGATGTGAGATTGTTAATTAATGGTTTATTTAAGGTGGCAACTTAAACACACATCTAGGTGGATTGAGGCACCTGGTTTCCAGGACTTGCCTGTTTTTCTTCGGACCGCCACCCAAGCTCAAAGGGATCATGAGATTATTCAAACTAGAAACTTACGTGTGCAGCCACAAGCCATTATGGGCTCTGGCATAGTTGATTAAGTCGTGCGAACTCTTACGGGTGGACTAGCAGATGTAGGGGAAAGTAGGTGTACCGGTCTACCCTTTATGTAAGGTGCTAGCACTTCCGAAAGACTATGTCTCGGTCATCCGTTTCTCAAACATCATGTAGTGCGAGAAATCCAACGGAGGCGATCGAGTCTTGTGGGGAAAAGTGTGCAAACCTCTGCAGAGTGTATAAACTAATCATGGTTAGCCATGTCCCCGGTTATGGACATCTTGAGTATCTAGTACTTGGATATCATATGAATCTCATCATGTTACTTCTAATTAATGTTGTTGGGATGTTAATGAGTACTTTTAATTGGGATTGAGAATGCTGTCAACCATTCTCAATGTTTAACAACCACCATGATAGTTAAATAAATTTATTCCTTTGCAGTAGAGAAAAATTGGCTTTACGCCAAACTGTAACCATAGAGCTTTCCACCAGCCAAATATGCATGTAGTATAGCTTAATCCATTGTTATTCTCTATGTGTTACATTGCCAGCATATTCCATGTGCTGACCCGTTTTCGGGCTGCAACGTTCCATGTTGCAGACTTTTCAGACGACGAGTAAGGTGCTTTTAGGTCGTGGTTCTATACTCAGTGATGCCGTTGGAGTTGATGGACTCGCTTATCTTCCAAGTCTTCCGTTGTTATCGTATTTAGATGGCCTTAAGCCATATTTATTTCAATAAGTTCTCTCTTGAGACATTCGATGTAATAAGTGTGTGATTGCTACTCTGTTATAAATCCTCCAAGTAATGTGTGGTGTCAGCATTACTGATCCAGGGATGACACTAACCACAGAGATCAGACTGTTTGAGGTCTGGTCGCTACAAAGATGGTATCAGAGCACACGCTGACTGTAGGACACGGCCACTAAGCTGAAGCCCTAGATCACTACTCTTTCTTTTCATTTCTGACTCCTCATCTTTTCTATTCTTTAGGATGGCGGATGCAAGGAACAAGTTTACACGACCAGATGAAGACTCACCTTTTGGATTTCACTTGAAGGAAGTCACTAGATACCTGAACATAGGAGTACCCAGCTTCACCGGGACCTTCAACGCCACTTTACCCAAAGAGGAGCGCTGGATGATTCAAGTCTACATTCCAGGAAGGACATTTGCACTAGTCACGGAGCCATAGAGTTTTCCTTTGATGCACCAACATGGAGCCTAAGAAAGAGCATGGCAGCTCACATCGCCATGGGACGAATTGGAGAAGTTTACCATAAGGATCTCAAGAATACTATCTATCAGATTTGTGGGTGCCGAGATGAGCATTTGGAGATGATCAACACCAGGAAGGACAGATCAATCGCAGCTTATATCCAGGAATTAAACCAACACATCCGACGCCAGGAGAATCAGATGTGCGCAGATATGGAAGATCTGCATAAGGCTATGACCAAGATCAAGGAGCTAGAAGAAGAACTCAAGGCTACACGTAAAGATTATATGGAAGAAATCGTCGCTCTAGTAAGACAGAACGACGACCTTAAGGAGAAGATTGGAGTATTCATGGGAGGATCAGCACCCAAAGGAGAAGAGGATGAGCCTACTTGTCCAGATAATTATATCATCATCGACGACACCGACTCGGATCCCGACGACAGCGATGATGACTATGTTGATGAAGCTGGAGCAGATATCATGGAATCTTCATCGGAGCAGCTTTTCTAGTTGACCGCCATAACAGTAGTAGAATTTTCCACCATTTAATTAGTTTTAGTCCAAGAACTTTTGTAACGATAGTTAGACTGTTGTATGCCCTTGTTTGAATTGATTGGAGTGATATTGTGTGCTTTTGTCTCATGTGCACATGGGTAGTGTTATCTCACTAGACCTCAGATGCCTCCGAGACGCGACCCCGAATTTGTTTTCCCGCCGGAGATCACTCAGTTGATTCAGCAGCAGAATGCCTTGATTCAAACATTGGTACAGAACCAAGGCAACAACAACAACAACAACCCACCACCACCACCTCCTGTTGACCATCTGGCTTGTTTCTTAAGGCTGAATCCGCCGGTGTTTTCCAGTAGCACCGAGCCAATAGTAGCAGATGATTGGCTCCGTAAGATAGGGAGGGAATTGACCACTGCAGGATGTACAGATGGGGAAAAAGGTGAAGTTTTCCACACATCAGCTTGACGGACCCGCAGCAGCATGGTGGGAAAATTTTACAGCCACTTACCCTTTAGACACTGTCACATGGGATCAGTTTCAGCAAGCCTTTCGTACTGCCCATGTTTCAGCAGGATCTATGTCCATGAAGAAGCGTGAGTTTCGCAACTTACGCCAAGGAGGACGGACAGTTGGCCAGTAAGTGGATGATTTCAGTAAGCTAGCACGTTATGCCCCAAATGACGTTGCTACGGATGCAGCTAAGCAGGAGAAGTTTCTAGAAGGACTGAATGATGAGTTGAGCATGCAGTTGATGGTAGCCACTTTCAATAACTACCAGGAGTTAGTAGATCGTGCTCTTATCATTGAAGGAAAGCAGCAGCAGATTGACAATCGTAAGAGGAAGTATGGACAGGGGAAGAACAATTCTGGAACTCAGCAGAAGCTACGCTTTACCCTGAAGTTAGGAGGGCAATTTCAGCATACTCACGGAGGAGGCAGCTCACACAATCATAATGGCACGAAGAATGGAAACGGGAATGGAGGAAGCAATGGACAAAACCGCACCAACCCGTCAACACCATCCAAGGTAGACCTGAGCCATATCACTTGTTATAAGTGCCGTAAGACGGGGCATTATGCAAATGATTGTCCAGAAGCCCAAAATGGAAATGGCAATGGAAGCTCAGGAAAGAAGCCGAACCCTTTCAATAGAGGACAGGTGAACCACGTTACCGTGGAGGAGGTTGAAGCTCAGCCAGACGCAGTAATAGGTAAGTTTTTGGTTAAGGCATTTATTGCAGTTGTTCTTTTTGATACTGGTGCATCGCATTCATACATATCAAGGGGACTTGAGGATAAGTTTAACCTGCCCACTAGGACTCTTAAGACACCCATGCAAGTAAGTTCACCGGGAGCTGAGTTTATGGCCAGTCAAGGATGTTTTCAGGTGCCATTAAGTATAGGAAGGCATGTTTTCCCAACGGATTTAATTATACTGGAATCCCAAGGTTTGGATGTAATTCTTGGTATGGATTGGTTGTTGATGTATGGGGGAAACATTGATTGCACCAATAAGACAATTTTGCTTATGACACCAGAAGGAAGAAGAATCAAGTATGTATCACGGCATGAGCCGAGGAGGGCACATGTAAATTCCTTATCAGGAGTTGTGCAGGAGGAAGTACTGAAGGAAATATGCCCTAGAGGCAATAATAAAGTTATTATTTATTTCCTTATTTCATGATAAATGTTTATTATTCATGCTAGAATTGTATTAACCGGAAACATAATACATGTGTGAATACATAGACAAACATAGTGTCACTAGTATGCCTCTACTTGACTAGCTCGTTTATCAGAGATGGTTATGTTTCCTAGCCATGGACAAAAGAGTTGTCATTTGATTAACGGGATCACATCATTAGGAGAATGATGTGATTGACTTGACCCATTCCGTTAGCTTAGCACTTGATCGTTTAGTATGTTCTATTGCTTTCTTCATGACTTATACATGTTCCTGTAACTATGAGATTATGCAACTCCCGTTTACTGGAGGAACACTTTGGGTACTACCAAACGCCACAACGTAACTGGGTGATTATAAAGGAGTACTACAGGTGTCTCCGAAGGTACATGTTGAGTTGGGTATTTCGAGATTAGGTTTTGTCACTCCGATTGTCAGAGAGGTATCTCTGGGCCCTCTCGGTAATGCACATCATTATAAGCCTTGCAAGCAATGTGACCAATGAGTTGGTTACGGGATGATGCATTACAGAACGAGTAAAGAGACTTGCCGGTGACGAGATTGAACTAGGTATTGGATACCGACGATCGAATCTCGGGCAAGTAACATACCGATGACAAAGGGAACAACGTATGTTGTTATGCGGTTTGACCGATAAAGATCTCCGTAGAATATGTAGGAGCCAATATGGGCATCCAGGTCCCGCTATTGGTTGTTGACCGAGAATAGTTCTAGGTCATGTCTACATAGTTCTCGAACCCGTAGGGTCCGCACGCTTAAGGTTTCGATGACAGTTATATTATGAGTTTATGAGTTTTGATGTACCGAAGTAGTTCGGAGTCCCGGATGAGACCGGGGACATGACGAGGAGTCTCGAAATGGTCGAGACGTAAAGATCGATATATTGGATGACTATATTCGGAGTTCGGAAAGGTTCCGAGTGATTCGGGTATTTTTCGGAGTACCGGAGAGTTACGGGAATTCGCCGGGGAGAAGTATTGGGCCTTATTGGGCCCTGCGGGAAAGAGAGAGGGGCTGCCTAGGGCAGGCCGCGCCCCCCCCCCCCCATGGCCTAGTCCGAATTGGACTAGGGGGAGGGGCCGCACCCCCTCCTTCCTTCCCTTCTCTCTTCCCCTTCCTTGTCTCCTACTCCTAATACATGGAAGGACTCCTAGTTGGACTAGGAAAGGGGGAATCCTACTCCCGGTGGGAGTAGGACTCCCCTAGGGCGCGCCATAGAAGAGGGCCGGCCCTCCCCTCCTCCACTCCTTTATATACGGGGGTAGGGGGCACCCCATGGATACACAAGTTGATCTACGGATCGTTCCTTAGCCGTGTGCGGTGCCCCCTTCCACCATATTCCACCTCGGTCATATCGTCGCGGAGCTTAGGCGAAGCCCTGCGCCGGTAGAACATCATCATCGTCACCATGCCGTTGTGCTGACGGAACTCATCTCCGGAGCCTTTGCTGGATCGGAGGGCCGGAGATCGTCATCGAGCTGAACGTGTGCTGAACTCGGAGGCTCCGTACGTTCGGTGCTTGGATCGGTCGGATCGTGAAGACGTACGACTACATCAACCGCATTGTGCTAACGCTTCCGCTTACGGTCTACGAGGGTACATGGACAATACTCTCGCCTCTCATTGCTATATCATCACCATGATCTTGCGTGTGCGTAGGAAATTTTTTGAAATTACTACGTTCCCCAACAGTGGCATCCGGGCCTAGGTTTTATGCGTTGATGTTATATGCACGAGTAGAACACAAGTGAGTTGTGGGCGATACAAGTCATACTGCTTACCAGCATGTCATACTTTGGTTCGGCTGTATTGTGAGATGAAGCGGCCCGGACCGACATTACGCGTACGCTTACGCGAGACTGGTTTCACCGTTACGAGCACTCATGCTTAAAGGTGGCTGGCGGGTGTCTGTCTCTCTCACTTTAGCTGAATCGAGTGTGGCTACGCCCGGTCCTTGCGAAGGTTAAAACAGCATGAACTTGACGAACTATCGTTGTGGTTTTTTGATGCGTAGGTTAGAACGGTTCTTGCTAAGCCCGTAGCAGCCACGTAAAATTTGCAACAACAAAGTAGAGGACGTCTAACTAGTTTTGGTAGGGCATGTTGTGATGTGATATGGTCAAGACGTGATGCTATATTTTATTGTATGAGATGATCATGTTTTGTAACCGAAGTTATCGGCAACTGGCAGGAGCCATATGGTTGTCCCTTTATTGTATGAAATGCAAACGCCCTGTAATTGCGTTACTTTACCACTAAGCGGTAGCGATAGTCGTAGAAGCAATAGATGGCATAACGACAACGATGCTACGATGGAGATCAAGGTGTCGCGCCGGTGACGATGGTGATCATGACGGTGCTTCGAAGATGGAGATCACAAGCACAAGATGATGATGGCCATATCATATCACTTATATTGATTGCATGTGATGTTTATCCTTTATGCATCTTATCTTGCTTTGATTGACGGTAGCATTTTAAGATGATCTCTCACTAATTATCAAGAAGTGTTCTCCCTGAGTATGCACCGTTGTGAAAGTTCTTCGTGCTGAGACACCATGTGATGATCGGGTGTGATAGGCTCTACGTTCAAATACAACGGGTGCAAAACAGTTGCACACGCAGAATACTCAGGTTATACTTGATGAGCCTAGCATATACAGATATGGCCTCGGAACACGGAGACCGAAAGGTCGAGCGTGAATCATATAGTAGATATGATCAACATAGTGATGTTCATCAGTGAAACTACTCCATCTCACGTGATGATCGGACATGGTTTAGTTGATTTGGATCACGTGATCACTTAGATGACTAGAGAGATGTCTGTCTAAGTGGGAGTTCTTAAGTAATATGATTAATTGAACTTAAATTTATCATGAACTTAGTCCTGGTAGTATTTTGCAAATTATGTTGTAGATCAATAGCTTGCGTTGTTGCTTTCATATGTTTATTTTGATATGTTCCTAGAGAAAATTGTGTTGAAAAATTTTAGTAGCAATGATGCGGATTGGATCCGTGATCTGAGGTTTATCCTCATTGCTGCATAGAAAAATTATGTCCTTGATGCACCGCTAGGTGACGGACCTATTGCAGGAGCATATGCAGACGTTGTGAACGTTTGGCTAGCTCAATATGATGACTACTTGATAGTTTAGTGCACCATGCTTAAACGGCTTAGAATCGGGACTTCAAAGATGTTTTGAACGTCATGGACCATATGAGATGTTCCAGGAGTTGAAGTTAATATTTCAAGCAAATACCCGAGTTGAGAGATATGAAGTCTCCAACAAGTTCTATAGCTCAAAGATGGAGGAGAATCGCTCAACTAGTGAGCATGTGCTCAGATTGTCTGGGTACTTCAATCGCTTGAATCAAGTGGGAGTTAATCTTCCAGATAAGATAGTGATTGACAGAATTCTCTAGTCACCATCACTAAGTTACTAGAACTTCGTGATGAACTATAGTATGCAAGGGATGACGAAAACGATTCCCAAGCTCTTCGTGATGTTGAAATCGACGAAGGTAGAAATCAAGAAAGAGCATCAAGTGTTGATGATTGACAAGACCACTAGTTTCAAGAAAAGGGCAAAGGGAAAGAAAGGGAAACTTCAAGTAGAATGGCAAACAAGTTGTCACTCCCATGAAGAAGACCAAAGCTGGACCAAAGCCTGAAACTGAGTGTTTACACTGCAAAGGAAATGGTCACTGGAAGTGGAACTACTCCAAATATTTGGTGGATAAGAAGGATGGCAAAGTGAACAAGGGTACATTTGATATACAGGTGTTTGATGTGTATCTTACTAGTGTTTATAGTAACCCCTGAGTATTTGATACTTGTTCAGTTGCTAAGATTAGTAACTCGAAACAGGAGTTACAGAATAAACAGAGACTAGTTGAGGGTGAAGTGACGATGAGTGTTGGAAGTAGTTCCAAGATTGATATGATCATCATCGCACACTCCCCATACTTTCGGGATTAGTGTTAAACCTAAATAAATGTTATTTGGCGTTTGAGTTGAGCATGAATATGATTTGATCATGTTTATTGCGATACGGTTATTCATTTAAAGTTAGAGAATAAATTGTTATTCTGTTTACATGAATAAGACCTTCGATGGTCATACACCCAATGAACATAGTTTGTTGGATCTCGATCGTAGTGATACACATATTCATAATATTGATGCCAAAAGATGAAAAGTTAATAATGATAGTGCAACTTATTTGTGGCACTGCCGTTTGGGTCATATCGGTGTAAAGCGCGTGAAGAAACTCCATGAAGATGGATTTTCAGAATCACATGGTTATGAATCATTTGATGCTTGCGAACCGTGCCTTTTGGGCAAGATGACTAAAACTCCGTTCTCCGGAACAATGGAACGAGCTACTAGCTTGTTGGAAATAATACATACCGATGTATGTGATCCAATGAGTATTGATGCTCGTGGCAACTATCGTTATTTTTCTGACCTTCACAAGATGATTTGAGCAGATATGGGTATATCTACTTGATGAAACATAAGTCTGAAATAGTTGAAAGGTTCAAAGAATTTCAGAGTGAAGTGGAAAAATCATCGTAACAAGAAAATAAAGTTTCTGCGATCTGATCGTGGAGACAAATATTTGAGTTACGAGTTTGGTCTTCAATTAAAACAATGTGAAATAGTTTCACAGCTCACGCCACCTAGAACACCACAACGTTATGGTGTGTCCGAACGTCGTAACCGCACTTTATTGGATATGGTGCGATCTATGATGTCTCTTATTGATTTACCATTATTGTTTTGGGGTTATGCATTAGAGACAGCTGCATTCACGTTTAATAGGGCACCATCTAAATCCGCTGAGACGACACCATATGAATTGTGGTTTAGCAAGAAACCCAAGTTGTCGTTTCTTAAAGTTTGGGGCTGCGATGCTTATGTGAAAAAGTTTCATCCTGATAAGCTCAAACCCAAATCGGAGAAATGCGTCTTCATAGAATACCCAAAGGGAACTATTGAGTACACCTTCTATCACAGATCCGAAGGCAAGTTATTCGTTGCTAAGATGGATCCTTTCTAGAGAAGAAGTTTCTCTCGAAAGAAGTGAGTGGGAGGAAAGTAGAGCTTGATAAGGTAATTTGTACCTTCTCCCGAATTGGAAAGTAGTTCATCACGGAAATCAGTTCCAGTGATTCCTACACCAATTAGTGAGGAAGCTAATGATGATGATCATGAAACTTCAGATCAAGTTACTACAGAACCTCGTAGGTCTTCCAGAGTACAGTCCGCACCAGAGTGGTACGGTAATCCTGTTCTGAAAGTCATGTTACTAGACCATCATAAACCTACGAACTATGAGGAAGCGCTGATGAGCCCAGATTCCACGAACTGGCTTGAGGCCATAAAATCTGAGATATGATCCATGTATGACAAGAAAGTGTGGACTTTGGTGGACTTGCCCGATGATCGGCAAACCATAAGAAATAAATGGATCTTTAAGAGGAAGACGGACATTGATAGTAGTGTTACTATCTACAAAGCTCGACTTGTCGCAAAAGGTTTTTTGACAAGTTCAAGGTGTTGACTACAATGAGATTTTCTCAACTATAGTGATGCTTAAGTCTGTCCGAATCATGTTAGCAATTGCCACATTTTATGAAATCTGGCAAATGGATAAACAAAATTGCATTCCTTAATGGAGTTATTAAAAAGAGTTGTATGTGATGCAACCAAGAGGTTTTGTCGATCCTAAAGGTGTTAACAAAATGTGCATCTATGGACTAGTGCAAGCATCTCGGAGTTGGAATATACGCTTTGATAATTTGATCAAAGCATATAGTTTTATACAGACTTGCGGTGAAGCCTGTATTTACAAGAAAGTGAGTGGGAGCACTACAACATTTCTGATAAGTATATGTGAATGACATATTGTTGATCGGAAGTAATGTAGAATTATTCTGCAAAGCATAAAGGAGTATTTGAAAGGAGTTTTTCGAAGAAAGACCTCAGTAAAGCTACTTACATATTGAGCATCAAGATCTATTGAGATAGATCAAGACGCTTGATAAGATTTTCAATGAGTACATACCTTGACAAGATTTTGAAGTAGTTCAAAATGGAACAGTCAAAGAAAGAGTTCTTGCCTGTGTTGCAAAGGTATGAAATTGAGTAAGACTCAAATCCCGACCACAGCAGAAAATAGAAAAATAATGAGAAGTCATTCCCTATGCCTCAGTCATAGGTTCTATAAAGTATGTTATGCTATGTACCAGACCTATTGTATACATTGCTCTGTATTTGACAAGGGAGTACAATAGTGATCTAGGAGTAGATCACTGGACATTGGTCAAGAATATCCTTAGTGAGGACTAAGGAAATATTTCTCGATTATGGAGGTGATAAAAGAGCCCGTCGTAAAAGTTACCTCGGTGCAAGTTTTCACACCGAACCAGATGACTCTAAGTCTCAATCTGGATACATATTGAAAGTGGGAGCAATTAGCTAGAGTAGCTCCGTGCAGAGCATTGTAGACATAGAACATTTGCAAAATACATACGGCTCTGAATGTGACAGACCCGTTGACTAAGCTTCTCTCACGAGCAAAACATGATCACACTTAGTACTCTTTGGGTGTTAATCACATAGCGATCTGAACTAGATTATTGACTCTAGTAAACCCTTTGGGTGTTGGTCACATGATGATGTGAACTATGGGTGTTAATCATATACAGATATGAATATTGGTGTTAAATCACATGGCGATGTGAACTAGATTATTGACTCTAGTGCAACTGGGAGACTGAAGGAAATATGCCCTAGAGGCAATAATAAAGTTATTATTTATTTCCTTATTTCATGATAAATTTTTATTATTCATGCTAGAATTGTATTAACCGGAAACATAATACATGTGTGAATACATAGACAAACATAGTGTCACTAGTATGCCTCTACTTGACTAGCTTGTTTATCAGAGATGGTTATGTTTCCTAGCCATGGACAAAAGATTTGTCATTTGATTAACGGGATCACATCATTAGGAGAATGATGTGATTGACTTGACCCATTCCGTTAGCTTAGCACTTGATTGTTTACTATGTTGCTATTGCTTTCTTCATGACTTATACATGTTCCTGTAACTATGAGATTATGCAACTCCCGTTTACCGGAGGAACACTTTGGGTACTACCAAACGTCACAACGTAACTGGGTGATTGTAAAGGAGTACTACAGGTGTCTCCGAAGGTACATGTTGAGTTGCCGTATTTCGAGATTAGGTTTTGTCACTCCGATTGTCGGAGAGGTATCTCTGGGCCCTCTCGGTAATGCACATCATTATAAGCCTTGCAAGCAATGTGACCAATGAGTTCGTTACGGGATGATGCATTACAGAACGAGTAAACAGACTTGCCGGTGACGAGATTGAACTAGGTATTGGATACCGACGATCGAATCTCGGGCAAGTAACATACCGATGACAAAGGGAATAACATATGTTGTTATGCGGTTTGACCGATAAAGATCTTCGTAGAATATGTAGGAGCCAATATGGGCATCCAGGTCCCGCTATTGGTTATTGACCGAGAATAGTTCTAGGTCATGTCTACATAGTTCTCGAACCCGTAGGGTCCGCACGCTTAAGGTTTTGATGATAGTTATATTATGAGTTTATGAGTTTTGATGTACCGAAGGAGTTCGGAGTCCCGAGTGAGATCGGGGACATGACGAGGAGTCTCGAAATGGTCGATATGTAAAGATCGATATATTGGACGACTATATTCGGAGTTCGGAAAGGTTTCGAGTGATTCGGGTATTTTTTGGAGTACCGGAGAGTTACGGGAATTCGCCGGGGAGAAGTATTGGGCCTTATTGGGCCCTGCGGGAAAGAGAGAGGGGCTGCCTAGGGCAGGCCGCGCGCCCCCCATGGCCTAGTCCGAATTGGACTAGGGGGAGGGGCCGCACCCCCTCCTTCCTTCCCTTCTCTCTTCCCCTTCCTTGTCTCCTACTCCTAATACATGGAAGGACTCCTAGTTGGACTAGGAAAGGGGGAATCCTACTCCCGGTGGGAGTAGGACTCCCCTAGGGCGTGCCATAGAAGAGGGCCGGCCCTCCCCTCCTCCACTCCTTTATATACGGGGGTAGGGGGCACCCCATGGATACACAAGTTGATCTACGGATCGTTCCTTAGCCGTGTGCGGTGTCCCCTTCCACCATATTCCACCTCGGTCATATCATCGCGGAGCTTAGGCGAAGCCCTGCGCCGGTAGAACATCATCATCGTCACCACGCCGTCGTGCTGACGGAACTCATCTCCGGAGCCTTTGCTGGATCGAAGGGCCGGAGATCGTCATCGAGCTGAACGTGTGCTGAACTCGGAGGCTCCGTACGTTCGGTGCTTGGATCGGTCGGATCGTGAAGACGTACGACTACATCAACCGCGTTGTGCTAACGCTTCCGCTTACGGTCTACGAGGGTACGTGGACAATACTCTCCCCTCTCGTTGCTATATCATCACCATGATCTTGCGTGTGCGTAGGAAATTTTTTGAAATTACTACGTTCCCCAACAAGTACCAGTGGTAAGGGATTTCCCTGATGTATTTCCAGAAGAGTTGCCAGGCATGCCACCGGATAGAGACATTGAGTTCCTAATTGAACTACTGCCAGGCACTGGGCCGATATCCTAGAGACCGTACAGGATGCCAGCCCAAGATTTGGAGGAAATTAAGAAGCAGATTAAGGAGTTGCTGGACAAAGGTTTTATTCGCCCAAGTTCTTCGCCTTGGGGATCACCAGTACTTCTGGTGGAGAAGAAGGAGGGATCGTTAAGAATGGTTGTTGATTATCGCAGATTGAATGAACTAACAATCAAGAACAGGTACCCACTACCGATGATCAACGATCTGTTTGATCGGTTGCAAGGAGCTAAGGTGTTTTCCAAGATCGATTTGCGATCAGGGTACCATCAGTTGAAGATTCGGGAGCAAGATATACCGAAGACGGCTTTTACCACCAGGTACGGGCTGTATGAGTATACCGTTATGTCATTTGGTCTGACTAACGCCCCAGCCTATTTTATGAACATGATGAATAAGGTGTTTATGGAGTTTTTGGATAAGTTCGTCGTAGTGTTCATTGATGATATTTTGGTTTACTCGAAGAATGAAGAGGAACATAAAGAGCACTTGCGTTTGGTACTCGAGAAGCTCAGAGAACATCAGCTATATGCCAAGTTCAGCAAGTGTGAGTTTTGGCTGAAGGAATTTGGATTTCTCAGACATGTTATATCCGGAGAAGGTATAGCAGTAGACCCCACTAAAGTTGCCACTGTGACAAACTGGGAAGCACCAACAACAGTTGGAGGGATAAGGAGTTTCCTTGGACTCGCAGGATACTACCGGAGATTTATTGAAAATTTCTCGAAGACTGCGAAGCCTATGACAGAATTGTTGAAGAAGGATACCAAGTTCATATGGACTGAGGAGTGTGAGGCTAGTTTCCAAGAGTTGAAGAAACTTTTGGTTACCTCACCAGTGTTAATTCTGCCAGATCAGACCAAGGATTATGAGGTGTATTGCGATGCTTCATGTCGAGGACTTGGAGCAGTACTTATGAAGGAGGGAAGAGTTGTTTCGTATGCTTCACGACAGCTTAAGCCTGATGAGTTGAATTATGCTACTCATGATTTGGAGTTAGCAGCCGTAGTGCACGCACTGAAAACGTGGAGACATTTTCTCATTGGAAACCATTGTGAGGTGTATACGGATCACAAGAGTTTGAAGTACATTTTCACGTAGAAGGAATTAAACCTCAGACAAAGGAGATGGTTGGAGCTCATCAAGGATTATGATATGTGATTGCATTATCACCCCAGAAAGGCTAACATTGTAGCAGATGCATTGAGCCGTAAGAGCCATGTCAACACACTAATGACAGGAGAAATACCCAAGGAGTTAGCCGAGGATCTTCATGAGCTTTGCTTGGAAATAGTTCCAAGAGGCTATGTAGCAGCATTGGAGATTCAGTCTACATTGATGGATAAACTCAGGGAAGCCCAAAAGACAGATAAGGAAGTTGCCTCTATAAAGGAGAAAATGAGCGAAGGGAAGGCTAAGGGATTTCGTGAGGATGAGCACGATACCCTACGGTTTGAAGACCGTGTTTATGTGCCCAATGACCCGGAGATCAGGAAGTTGATTCTGCAAGAGGCACATGATTCACCATATTCGATTCATCCCGGAAATACCAAGATGTATTTGGATTTGAAGGAAACTTTCTGGTGGACCGGAATGAAGAAGGATATTGCAGAGTATGTAGTAGTTTGTGATGTATGTCAGAGGGTGAAGGCAGAACATCAAAAGCCAGCAGGATTGTTACAGCCATTGCCTATACCCGAATGGAAGTGGGATAAACTAGGCATGGATTTCATCACGGGATTGCCCAGGACTCCTTCAGGCTATGAATCGATTTGGGTTGTAGTCGATTGTTTGACGAAGGTAGCTCATTTCATTCCAGTAAAGACCACCTACAGCAATACCAAATTAGCTAAGATATACATGAGCAAGATTGTATGCCTGCATGGTGTTCCGAGGAGTATTGTATCGGTTAGAGGAACCCAATTCACCTCGAAGTTCTGGAAGCAGTTGCACGAAACATTAGGAACCAGGCTGGAGATTACCACAGCTTTCCATCCACAGACAGATGGACAGACCGAGAGAGTCAATCAGATTTTGGAGGATATGCTTAGAGCTTGTGTTTTGGATCATGGATCAAATTGGGATGACAACTTGCCATACGCGGAGTTTTCTTACAACAACAGTTATCAATCCAGTTTGAAGATGGCCCCTTTCGAAGCCTTGTACGGAAGGAGGTGCAGGACCCTGTTGTTGTGGGATGAAGTTGGAGATCGCTAGTTGTTTGGACCAGATTTGATTAAGGAGTCTGAACAGAAAGTAAAGTTGATTCGCGATAGGCTCAAGGTAGCCCAGTCAAGGCAGAAGAGCTATGCAGATTCAAAACGCAAGGAGACAGAATATGAAGTCAGAGACACAGTTTATCTTCGAGTATCTCTGCTTCGAGGAGTTAAGCGTTTTGGAGTTAAGGGAAAGTTAGCGCCACATTTTGTGGGGCCATACAAAGTTTTGGAACGCATGGGAGAAGTAGCGTACAAGTTGGAATTACCCAAGGGATTGTCAGGTGTTCACGATGTGTTCCATGTTTCTCAGTTGAAGAAGTGTCACGCAGAGATGGCTGATATACCACTGAGAGATACAGTGCCACTGGAAGCGATTCAGTTGAATGATGATTTGACCTATGAAGAGAAACCAGTTAAGATTCTGGAATATGCCAGCCGAGTTACCCGCAGTAAGGTTATCAAGTTTTGCAAAGTTCAGTGGAGCCACCACACCGAGAAGAAGCCACCTGGCAGCGAGAGGAAGATCTGCTCAAGGCCCACCCTCACCTATTTGCTAGCCAACCCAAATCTCGAGGGCGAGATTCATCTTAAGGGGGGTAGGTTTGTAACATCCCAAATTTTCAATTTGGAATGTTATACTTAGATCATCATTGCATAGCATATTTTGTTGCATTGTTGGCTCGATCCTAGAAATTCTACGCAACTCAAGGACCCACGGAGAGAGTTGAGGATTTCGTTATTTTCATATTTGGGTTTTCTCAAATTTTGAAAAATAGGATCATTTGGTTTTATTTATTTTATCTTCAATTATTTTTACTACCAAAATTTCAGAGAGGGAATAAAATGACTTTCCCAAAATAAAGAAATAATGAAGATTTAGTAAAAAAATCAAATAATATTTATTTTGAGTTTTTCGCCTTTTTATTTGGATTTAGGAAAAATGCGCGTTTTTCAAAAATGCGCTTAATTTTAGAAGCCGGGGAAAATTTATTTCGGGATTTTTGGAGTCCGTTTAGTATTTCTTTTTATTTTTTTCTTCTACGCGAAATTATTTAAAAAAACGCGAACCGACCGTGAGCCGTGCCCGAGCAGGACTCCGCCCGGGGGCGCCTTTAAATAGCCGCCGCCCCGAGCCCCAGCCCGTCAGCCGCCGCCGCCCGAGCCCACCCGCGCCCCGCCGCCGGCCCACACCCCGCCCAAACCCTAACCCTAGATCCGCGCCGCCGCCACCAGAT
>NC_041381.1:87586942-87608284 GCF_002162155.2 Triticum dicoccoides
CGCCACCAGATCCGCCGCCGCCGCCGCCCGCCGCCGCCTGCCGTCGCCGGAGCCGCCGCCGGACCCTGCCGCCGCCGCCGCCGACCCCGCCGACCCCGCCGCCGAGGTTCGCCGCCGCCTCATTTTGCGTGCCGTCGTGCGAACTCTTACGGGTGGACTAGCAGATGTAGGGGAAAGTAGGTGTACGGTCTACCCTTTATGTAAGGTGCTAGCGCTTCTGAAAGACTATGTCTCGGTCATCCATTTCTCAAACATCATGTAGTGCGAGAAATCCAACGGAGGCGATCGAGTCTTGTGGGGAAAAGTGCGCAAACCTCTGCAGAGTGTATAAACTAATCATGGTTAGCCGTGTCCCCGGTTATGGACATCTTGAGTATCTAGTACTTGGATATCATATGAATCTCATCATGTTACTTCTAATTAATGTTGTTGGGATGTTAATGAGTACTTTTAATTGGGATTGAGAATGTTGTCAACCATTCTCAATGTTTAACAACCACCATGATAGTTAAATAAATTTATTCCTTTGCAGTAGGGAAAAATTGGCTTTACGCAAAACTGTAACCATAGAGCTTTCCACCAGCCAAATATGCATGTAGTATAGCTTAATCCATTGTTATTCTCTATGTGTTACATTGCCAGCATATTCCATGTGCTGACCCGTTTTCGGGCTGCAACGTTTCATGTTGCAGACTTTTCAGACGACGAGTAAGGTGCTTTTAGGTCGTGGTTCTATACTCAGTGATGCCGTTGGAGTTGATGGACTCGCTTATCTTCCAAGTCTTCCGCTGTTATCGTATTTAGATGGCCTTAAGCCATATTTATTTCAATAAGTTCTCTCTTGAGACATTCGATGTAATAAGTGTGTGATTGCTACTCTGTTATAAATCCTCCAAGTACTGTGTGGTGTCAGCATTACTGATCCAGGGATGACACTGAGCACAGAGATCAGACTGTTTGAGGTCTAGTCGCTACACGCACACACACACAATCCCATGCCCAGCTAGCCAAGTATGATGGTCTCTCACTCAATTGTAGGCACACGTAGTCCCCCCTATATGTATATGACTAGCTAATCTTAGTCTCCATCACAAACATGTGCATGGTCTATCTCGGTTTCTCTCGGGGCATCTATCAATCGCGCACGCACTCCCTCAATCTCCCACCCATATAGTCCCCTCATGATCTCGAGGGGATCTCTCTATCACAAACACACCCTCTATCCCTCCCCATGCCTCCATTCCATCCATGTTTCCATCTCAACCTTTTTTCCTTGTTGGCCAGACCTCTATTGGACATGTGCTACAGGGGTGTCTCTCTCCGTTGCAAACAATCACACACTAGCTATCTTCGTGTATCTCCTCGCCTCGCTTTTCCATCTCGGAGATGCATGCGTGATATGTTCGCATAAGAAACGAAAAAACACACTCTCTCTCTAATTTATCGTTTGTTGTCACTTTCTCTTTCACACACATACTCTTTTTGCACACTTATTCATTCTCCTTCACACGCACTTGATATGTCGCGACTGAGGCACTCTCCTCGGTCCATAGCATATAGATTTATTGAAAAGTCAAACATCACAAAGTTTGACCATGTACGTGGGGAAAAAGAATTACATCTAGTACGGCAAACATATACCATTAGATTCACCATGAGATGTAGTTTTGTATGATGTATCTTTGGTATTGTAGATATAAATAACATTTGTGTAAACCTGATCAAAGTTTCCAAAGTTTGACTTCTAAAAAATTTACATGCACTACATTATCGAGTGGATGGAATATCTCTTTCCCCCTCTCAGCTATCTGACGCACCACTCAGCCTTATCGGGGCTCCTCAAACTTTATTGATCAGTTTGGTTTGTGACCTGACCCTCATGCCTTGATGGCCGGTACTGCCTAGTGTGGACGTGAGATGTAAAATATTTTAGCCTGGCCAGGCTTGTGTGGTGCTGAACCGTTTGGTTCATGCCTGGGCCAGGCAAAGCATCAACGTCCCATTAATCAATCCATGCATCAATTATTTAATGCTAATATCCATCCATGTTGCTGTTAGCCTCGTGGCCGCATGACCAGGCACAGCCAGGCGTTTGATATCGGTCGCCTGGGCTAGGCTACTTGCAGTGTCTGGAGTTCAGCCAGGCTAATTAAAGTGCAAGGGAACCCAGGCCAGGCGGGCTTTGTTTTTCACAGGGTAGCAACCAAACAAGCATGCATGAAATCCAGCCACAACCCCAGGCCAGGCAAAAGATGCTCAGGACGCAAGCCAAACTGGCCTTATATCTCCCTAGTTCACACATACACATGTCTCGCTCGCGCTATACATATAGACCCATCCAACACTCTCCGCCCTTGTTCTCTCTCCATGTGACACACACCCCCCTAAGTACCATAATCCCTCACTCCATCATAGGCGCAAGCACACCCCCCTCCTAAGTATGATTATATCTTACTAGCCATCAGGAACACACGTATTGTCTCCCTCCATCCATACATCTATCTCGATATCTCTCGGGGCATCTACTATCGTGCACACACCTTGTCAATCGATCTCCCACCCATGTAGTCCCATCACGATCTCCAGGGGATCTCTCTATGACAAACATACACTGTATCCTCCCCATGTCTGCATTTTCTCCGTACGTCTATCTTGACCTCTCTCCCTTGTTTGTCAGACCCCTCTTGGCCACGTGCTAGGGGTCTTGCTCTCTCGGTTCCAAACAACCACACACTATCTCCTCACCTTTTCTCCGTTGTCGAAGATGCATGTGTTATATGTTTGCATAAGACACGCATTCTTTTTCTCTACTTTTATCGTGTGTTGTCCATGTCTCTTTCACACACGCACACACACTTTTTTCACTCTCTCTCTCTCTCTCTCTCTCTCTCTCTCTCGTTAGGGACTCTGTCACGTCCATAAGCATATGGATGTTTTCAAAAGTCAAACCTCAGAAAAGTTTGACCATGTATATGTGGAGAAAAACATTTACATCTAGAACGATCATTAGATTCATCACAACATGTACTTACTTCAACTATCATTTATCTTTGATATTGTAGATATAAGTAATTTCTTTATAAACTTGGTCAAAGATTCAAAAGTTTGACTTAAAAAAATGTTGGAACTACATTATCAAACGGAGGGAGTAGCTCTTTCTCTCTCTCTGCTATCTCTCACGGGCCTCCCCTCTCACTTGAACTCTCTATACCGACGGATTATACGCTCACTGTGTCAGCGTATAGCTTCGTATGTTGTTTAGTTGACCGGTCAACCAATCCACATGCTTCCTTGTCAGCTCGTCTTCTGTATCTTCGTGTGCTGGCCCATGTGGCAGTGGGTGAAAATAAGTAAACTAGAGGCCCATCTGACACGCGGTGAAGTAAACAAAGTTGAAACCACTCGGGGTAGCACCCCACACGCTTGTAAATTGAGGGCGCATTGAGGACAAACTTCTTGCACGCGAAGGACGCACTCGCGCACAATTCACCACTGCGTGGCGGCACACATAGAAGGACGCACTCGCGCACACCCAGCACACAACACACACCAGCACACGTGTACACCAGCGTCGCCGCCGGTTGAGATGGGCGGCGAGGCAGCCAACAAGCGGAGGCGGCTCGAGCCAAAACCGCATCCGGCGAGTCTGGACTTCATCAGCAGCCTCCCCGACGACATGCTGCTCGTCATCATCGGCCTCCTCCCCACCAAATCTGCCGTGCGGACCGCCCTGCTCTCCCAGTGGTAGCGCCCCCTCTGGCGCTGCGTCCCCCTCAACTTCACCGTCGACAGCTGCCTCTGCGACGGGGATTGCAAACACATGGCCGCAGTCTCCAATATCCTTTCATCGCACCCTAGGGCAGCCAGACGCCTTGACATCTGCATGTTTAGTACCAACTGCAAGGTCCAACCCAAGTTCTACGACTGGTTCTTATCCCCCGCCCTAGATCAGCTCGAGGAGCTCAGCTTTGAAGCTGGACGATGTCGCTCTCTGCCGCCATCCGCGCTCCGCCTCACGCCAACGCTGCGCCGCGCCAGCTTCAGCTCCTGCTATCTTCCCCAGATTAATGCCGCGCCCGCCCTTCTTCTCCCTCAACTCAGGCAGCTCGACCTCTTCAATGTTGTCATCTCAAAGAAGGATATGGAGCACCTGGTCCGCAGCTGTACTGCGCTCGAGTACCTTCGTCTTGAGCAGATCCACGGGTTCATTAGCCTCCACATCGCCTCGACGAATCTCCGATGGATTTATGTGTCTTGCTAGCCCCGCAACAAGACATCAATTGGGAAGAGATCACTCCAGCTGTTCCAGTTATGGTCATTGAGAATGCGCCTTTCCTTGAGAGATTGCTTGTATCGGATCTAGAAGGTCCGACAAAAATAAGGGTCATTGACGCGCCGAAATTGACAGCGTTGGTGTACTCGTCTGCCAAATTCTCTGAACTCTTTATTGGATCCGTAATCGTTCAGGTACAGCACTCATCTTCTTCTCCATCTTCTTGAAATTCACATTTTTAAATTTCTTCTTGATGTATTTACGACCGTCTTCTAGAAAATGATTCCCACAAGCTTGACCCAGTCCATGCGCACAGTGAAGATCTTAGCACTAAAATCTATCGGACCCAATCTGGATCAAGTTGTTGGATTCCTTACATGCTTTCCGTGCACGAAGAAGCTACTCATCTAGGTGAAACTTATTTCCTATAAGTAAACGGTAATCACAACATACCTCAATTTTTTTTCGTAATTTTCCCAAATTACGATGACAAGTGTAGTCTTCAAAACTGCATCTACGCACTGCACCGAAAGAAATGTTTTTACTATTTTTTTCTCACATGATCACCTGCATCATTTTTATGATGTACTACTATAGTAGCCTAGGCTAGTCATAGTGGAAAGTAACTTAGACTACTCCAGTAACTCTATGGTTACCCTAAGAGCAAGTACTACCTTCGTCCTGGTTTACTTTTCCAATTTTGTAGTATCAAAATTTGACCATAGATTTAACTGACAAAATGTTAATGCATGTCACTAAGAACTATATCGTTGGATTCGTATTTGAACATAATTTCAAATGGTGTAATTTTTAGTGACATGCATTGGCATTTTATTAGGTAAATCTATGGTCAAAATTTTATACTAAATACGAGGTAGTATTCCCTCCGTCCCAAAATTCTTGTCTTACATTTGTTTAGATACGGATGTATCTAACACTAAAATGTAACTAGATACATCCGTATTTAGACAAATTTAAGACAAGAATTTTGGGACGGAGGGAGTACAAAAGTGGGCTATGTAGGCCAAAACATGTGCCAAATTCACTTGTGATGCATTTGGCACCGATGCCCCTCCATTGCTCACCTGGTGCCCCAATCTGGATCATCTACTTTGCTCCGGTGCCAAATTAACTCACGCAATGAAAAAACACTGTGTGGGAGAGAGAGGACTGAGGAAATAAAAAACACTTGTTTGGGAGAGTGAGAGGCTGGTGTAGTTGGTTTGATTGATTTGTTTATACATGTGGGTCTGTGTGCATGTGCCAACTCTCTCACATCGCGAGAGCGGTGCCAAAATCTTTTGATTTGACATCGATGCATATTATGTGGCATACTTTTGCGAAATATGGCATTGGCCACATAGTGGAAGGCAAGAAATTCCCAAGCTCTTCACGTGCTCCTAGTTAAATGAGAGGAAACAGAAAGAGAGAGAGAGAGAGGGGGAGATAGAGAGTGTGTGTGAAAAAATATCACTAGCCAGCCAACCCTATCGTATGAGCGAATGATATTGGTACCTCTTGACGACACGACAATCTTATGCAGCAAACTGCTCTAATATGTTCTCTTCTTTTGCAGATAAAAAAAGACCCGAAAGTGAAAATGTGCTGCACTATAACAATCTCATCGAATGCCTTGATCTCCATCTTACAGAAATTGATTTGATCGACTACCGAGGCAGCACATCTGAGATTAAATTGGCCAAGTTCTTTGTTTTGGAGGCAAGTGTGCTCAAGGTAATGAGGTTTGGCATTCTCTGGCATAACAATGAATGGCGTGCTGATCACCGCAAGCATCTAAGCCTAAATCACAAAGTCTCCGCAGAAGCTGAATTTGTTTTTGAAACATCAAGTGGCCAGAGACTCAAAAACTTATTTGCCCATTAGTGACTTGTCAGGGCGGTGGATTTTAGTTTGTACGATAATGCTGCATCCACCTAAAGTAACGAAAGTTCTTACGTAAACTTCCTAGTAATTCCCTCTTCGTAGGTGCAGCATTACTCCTAACATTTGTAATATCAGTTTGAAACTTGTAATATTGTCGTGTCCTATTCCTGCGTTTTCAAAATCCTGTGCATCAAACAGGTCCTGAGTTGGTGATGATGTTGTGCCCCCCCAATTTCACCATTAGATGTCGGATCTAGATCTGACGCATACAAACCAAGCTTCTCCATTTTTGCAAAAAGATGCCCACACTTGTTCCCTATTTACAAACAACTCCTTGTCTCTCACAATCAGCCTTATCTCCTCCCCACCACATCTAGAAGGCCGTGGAAAAATCTGGTGCGATGGCCGCTGCCGGAGCCGTCCACCCCCAATCTTGGTGTTCCGTGCAATGCACGGGCATCTACGCACGGGAAATTATGTCGAACAGGGCTAGTTGTAAGCAGGCTAGCTCTACAGCCATGATGATAGTGACTGCAGATGGTGAGGCTGACTTTAGTATGCCGAACACGGCGCCTATACTCAGGTGTCATCTCCGGCGCAGGGTCTTGTCACTTCACTGTGAGGAGCAGCATGTAATAATTTGACCAATGGGTAGTACAGTGCTAGTACTCCTACTACTACATTGGTAGTACTACTACTAGTACTAGTAGAACCACCATCTGGATTTAGGAGTACTACCACGTCCATCTGGATTTTAGTATTTGACTAGCAATATCTAGTAATGCATGTCACAAAAAATGTACTACTCCCTCTGTAAATAAATACATTGTGTTTTATTCCTATCGGAGAGAGAACTTAATGTTTTTTTGCTAACTAGAGTACTAATAGGATTACATGTAATGAACTAAACACTGTATGTCATGTTTGGTAGTCTCAAGTCATTGAAAGCATGCACGGCCTCTCATTGGTTGATATGTCACGAAATAAGAAACAATGAGGGATTTAATGCACCGTGCCTAAGTGTTTTGGGATTATTTGGTTTTCGTAAGGTGACTTACACAACATTTTTGTTTACGTGCATTAACATTTTATTAGTTAAATCAAAGGTCAAAACTTGGCGCAAAATGCAAAGGGGACCAACAAACCAGTAAACATCAAACTTCTCTCATTTGGCCCCAACTAGAGGTCCGGTGAGATGACTATACTGCACCAGCACGGAGGGGGACGCAGCTTCATTGACTTACGACAACTGCCTTTGGGTGAATGACACATGGGCCCAGGGGGTGGCTGGCCCACCTATCATACAGCCAAAGGCAGGTGCAGTAGAGGGCCAAGGAGTAGTACGAAATCCTACGCACCTGCGCACGCTAACCAAGGGCAAGAGTGATCACTCGAAATTGCAAGATCAGTTGACTAGAAGCTAAGCTAGACCCATGGAGGCGATGAGCGTGAGCATCAGCCGGATGTGCCAGATGGTCCATGACGCCGGCCCGCGGCTCGGCACCGAGGAACGTCTCCAGGTAGTATTGCTTGAGGCCGCCAGGGCGAGGGGCCGCTTGGACGACAGCTTCGTCTCCTTGTTCGACAAGGTCCTCGTCGGTTTCCTCGACAAGTTCACCGTCGCCAAGAAGCTCGCAGATGACTTCGATGTAAGCCTCCAGCCGACGCGCCCAGGCTCTGCGATGCCCGCCACCCTCAACGGCCACTATGGTGACAACTTCTTCGACGCACTGGTGGCCCTGCGACTGCCCGCCGTCGCGCCGAAGAATGTCCACCTCGAGGTCGCGCTCGCCGCGCAGCGCCTGGCGCAGCAAGACACCATCGACATAATCACCCACGTCTACGCGCAAATCGTCCACAAGGACTACTACATGCAAGAGGAGGACGATAGGACGCTGGCCTTCTTGGACCGCAGGGCAACCTTGGACGGCACTGTTTAGAAGCACGTTGAGTTCGCCGCCAACGCCGCTGCTCCTCACACGTCGGTTGGTGACCCAGTGGACTAGGGCGTGAGGATGTCATTGATGGATCCGTATCTATTTTTACCTTTACGTCAAATCCATGTAGTAGTATATGATACTACAGTAATTATCTTACCTTTCGCATGTACGTACTCCATGCATGAATGGCGCCAGAACCAAACTTCTCATTACTCTAGGCAAAATCGTTATTTTCTATCTATCGGTCGTGCCATGGAGCAGAACCAAATTTTACAAGTTACGAGTTCAAAAGTAAAAGCCTGTCGTGTTCGCATCGCACCCCCACATGGTTGGTCCGGCAGGCCGCTCAAGCGGGAATGCGTGCGGTGTTGCATTTTCACTTACAAGTGGGACCGCAGTTGAGAAAACCGACTATCGGCAAACCCCCACCCCGGCCACAGTGCGATGGCTGAGAAAACAGGAGGGAGAAGAGATGGCTGTAGCATGGACTCCAAGAAAATTGGTGTCGGATGGGACTCGTGTGGGTGGCCTGTGTCGTACTGCTAGACGTGAATGCTAGTTATGGCCCATGCCACCCCACTATATCGAGCCTATATCGAGGTACATAGAACAAATTTCCTGCAGTCCATGCTCAGTCCTCCTCTATCTTTCTTCTCAGCCAGCCAGCGGACAGCGGAGCCCATCGTCTATTTGCTCACATGCGGTCCCACATGTCAGTGAAAATGCAAGCGGACCCACTGAACCTGCACATCTTTCACCTCGACATGCTGGTGATGAAAAACAAATCCAATAAAGATCTTCGGTGGCCGCTTTTGGAGTTACTCAAGAGTAGCAAGATTCTATTTACAGTTTAACCCAAGATGCACATCTTGTGGCTTCAACTACCACTCTATTTTCTTTCATGACACGACATGGATGCTGGATGTCCCACATGTCGGCAAAAGGAGGAAGAACCCGACCAAATCTTTGGTTGTGCTCTCAGATTAGACTAGTTGTGCTAACTTAAAAAATTTATTGTGTACTCCCTCCATTCTAAAATACTTGACTTCCATTTGTCCAAAAATGGATGTACCTATATACTAAGACATGTCTAGATACATATATATATATATATATATATATATATATATTGACAAATAGAAGGCATGTATTGTGCAACAGAGGGAGTAGAATGGATGCAAGTTTTTGTATTGGGAAGAAGAGTACATCCATATATTGACAGAGCGCAATTTAGTAGATGTTCTATCACTTTTAGCTAGCATAGAGGCTAGAGATGAAATTAGTGCACTTGTTGATACTCCTACTAGAATAGAGGCTAGACATGAGACTAGATGCGAGGAAGCAACGTCTACTTCTTTACACTCGAAGAAGAAAGAAGCACGCAAGATCGAGCCTCCGCAGATCAACAATGAATGCATCGAGAAGGCACTAATCCAACTTACAGGAGTAGTAAAATGTATTCTTGTGGTTCTTGTTTAGTTTGGTCTTGCTTTTCTAGTCAAAATTATCGTTGGAGTTCGTGCAAAACAGAGGTCCGTTTGGGGTCGTGCATTGGAGTTGGCCTTACAAGTGGGACCGCAGTTAAGGAAACCGACTATCGGCAAACCCCCACCTCGCCCGTCGCGCGATGGCTGAAGTTAGAGAAACGACGAGGTTGAAGAGATTGCTCTAGCATGGACTCCAATAAATAATATGGTGTCAGATGGATGTCGTGGTGGTGGCGTGCGCCGTACTCCTGGACGTGAATGCTTGTTCTGGCCCATGCCACCCTACTACTCCTGCTACTTACTCCTACTATATAGTACTAGTATCGAGGATTCGAGGTGTTGGTTACGTACAGCGAACACATTAACATATAGCTACAGTAAAAACACCCGCCCGACGCGCGAAGCATGTGAAGCTAGTACAAATAGTGTACTACTATTGTTGATTGGCCTCATTCGATAACCTGTTGCAATGCACGTACAATTATGTATTCGAAAAATATTTTTTTGCCTCGTCGCACCACTCACTCAGAGAAGCGACTCGAAAGCCACTCATAAATTTAGTAAGTTTATCACAGACATATCATTTTATTACATACAAGAGGTCATCAACCCACATTGACAACGAGGATACATTATAAATACTAAAGTTTTCACCACACAACAAATAACAAGCAATGAAATGAACTTCAACTCAACCAGTCTTCGGCGTTGGAAACGCTTGCTTTGAACCACAAGTGATTCTCTGGGATGGGCCATCCATTGTCGATCTAGAGACCAACGCAGGACTGATCATCCAGGCTGAAGCGGCCTACTATATCAGTACCAGGGTAGGGAACCACCCAAATGTCCGAGGTATAGACATAGTTGCTTCTCATAATTGGTAGTAACGTTGTGTCAATAGCAGTTGGATCGCCTTTCACCATCATTGGATAGTTTTGTCCAAGGAAGAGCGAGTTTTCTCCAAGACTATCAATTCTGTACCAGGGAGAAGGAGTCGGCGCTAGCACACTAGTATCCATCCCGAATACCATGCAACGGGTGTTGGAATAGGTCCGGAGAGTGCGACCATGGGAGACTATACCTGCTTCCTTAGCAATAACATCATCAGTGGGCTGTATACACACAAGAATAGGTGATCCATCGGAATTAGTTGCCAAGCGCCAAAGAGTATATGGGCGCTGCTCGTCCTCATGCTCGTGATCATCACCATCGTCACCTCCCCCTTGGTTATAAATTTTTTCAAGTATAGGTGGTGGAATGTTCACAGGACCTTGGAAACACAAGAAGAAGGTTAATTAGTAAAGGGAAACTTGCTAACCCGCATGCGTGTGGATGAAACAATTATAATTACGGTGGAAGACAAACGTACCGAAACTACGAGGATGCCATGCAAAAACAGTGCCACGAGTGGTGGCAGCAAACACAAGGCCCTCGTATTAAATTGCATCATAGTACTCATCCGTGTACAGAAACTGATTTTTGAGCAATATCCATCGAGTCAAACCACCAAGGACGGCAACAAGCTTGTCGAAGATAGCAACAACTTCATAGTTGTTGCAATTCCAAGAGCGGTTGGGAACTCGACAAATTGCTATCTTCCGTAGAAGACAGTCACCATGATCGTATTTGAACGTGCGTACAATACCGATGTGCTCAACCTCTGGGCAGTCTACTGAGATTTTTGGAAGTGGAACCCGGTCATGAGTGTACGCATTCACAAGTTCCCACTCGCAGTTGGACCCAATGTAAACAACCCAATCTCGATTTGCTCCTGCCCAAGCCTAGCCCTCAAGCGATGGCATCTTAACATCATACATATCATTATCAAGCGGCATCAACTTGCACAGGGCGAGGCCTCCGTCGTGCCGGCGCCAGTCATCAGGGTCACGGCGAAGAAGATAGGGGAGATCAAACCGCTCCTTGACTCTTGGGTTCCTTGTAATGATGTTATTAGTTGAGTCGAGAATGGGCTTGAACGAACCTGCCATGCTAGCCGATGTGATGACGTCGCACCGATCAATGAGTTCCTCCACCACGTCATCTTTCAGATCGGGGCAAGAATAACGGGGTTGTTTCTGGCCTGTTCCCTCCATGGAGAAGACGATCGAATAATGGCAGAAAAAAGGGTGAAGGGCTAATGGAAAATGGAGGAGGGAGAGGAAGAGCGTGCGACAGCAGTTCCAAATCGAGAGGGAAAGGTGAAGAGTTGGTGGACGGTTGCCAGTTTGCCACGGTTCACGAAGAGGCGCCCCGGCCTACACGTCCGTTCGGAAATACTCCTACTACTCGCCGTCGTCTCACTGATATGTTGGAACGGGACCACATGTCAACGAAACATCGTGTGTAATTTCTCGTGCAAAATGCGATCTGGCCGCGTTGGCCCGAGGTGCCGCATTAGTTATCGACCTTTATTTTTTTAATGGTGTGCCGTTCAGCTTTGAAGCACGACTAACTGGTACTGTAAACAGAGAAAATATAAACTACTCTACCACTACTCCACCTCCAGTACTAGTAGTATAAAAAAGATATATAGGCTGGAGCTTCAGCGCTTTCTTGCCAATTGCTGCCCACATGCTTCTGACACTACCACCCTCTCTCTAGATCTAAAAAAGACGGCCACTCTCTCCCTCCTCAACAGTGGTCACAGATCCGCCAGGGAAGAAAAGGACGTGCAGCATTGATGCACTCGTCATTGGCGAGCGAGGTCATGCACTGACGACAAGGCCGTCCTCTCAGACCTAGCGCCCGCATGGGATGGCCTCCGTCCCCAAGCTCGCTGCCGTAGTGTGTGCGGAGGACAATGACCACGAGCGAAGCCACTTCCCGCCGACCCTCAGGTATGCTACCTCTTTTCGAACCATACCCTTGTTCTATTGCCCCATCTGCCACGTCGTTGCATGTGGATCTTTTTACACTTCACCGTCTTCCCAATTTGCTATCCTCTACTCTGCTGGCCACGCAGACGAAAACCATAATTTGCACTATTAAAGGAAACCCTACTTCATGTAGACTAATCCATGTCTGGGTTGAATAAGGAAAGGAAGGGAGACTGTACTGTCCAAGAGAGTAGGCATCGAACCCGCATCTAGGTTGAAAAGGGGAAAATCAGTAGCTAAGGAACGAGTCTCGTGTCTCTTGGTTAAAGAAGGGTAGAAAGGCATGACAACGCAATAGAGAATGACCAGGTCGATCGGTTTGTTGTCCTCACATAGGAAAACGGTGGCTAAAGAGAACAATGGGACGTAATCCACATATGCTGCCTGGATATTTGTTGCTCTGGGCAACCATACCTCCCTCACCACTCTGCGTCCATGTAGGTACATCGTACTGGTGCGCCCACTGCCCGAATGGGCCTCCCATGCTCTTATTGCCACTTTTTTTGCTATTAGTATAACGCCAGTAGTCAAGTCAAGCAATGCTACTGCTAAAGTGATGCCACATTTAACTAATGCCGCTCTCAGTCTAATGCCACCGATAAATTTAAGCAATGCCATTTAATGTCACTTGATTATTTCAGGGTTAGCTGTTGATTATGGATGTATTAAATATTTTTCAGCTAAGTCATTCTAATGATGTTGCACAGCCAGTATACCAACGATGAAACTTGTTACTACCTTCAGGTTTTTGCACTGTTAATGCTTATAGATTACATACCTCACTTTCATGAGATAAGTTAATTTTTTTGTACAGTGTCACCAAAATGCCAAGGCGCTGATGTCATTTTATTTTGGTTAAGCTGCACAGACAATTATGAAGACAAGAGGAAAGGTCTAGAGTGGGCACCTCCTCCTCCGGCTGTTCTCTTGATTTGTTCAATCAAGTTTTTATGTTTGATCGATTATCAATATTGGGATAGCAATTTTTAAGGTCCCCCCGAGTTCGAAATGATATTTACCTTGGAGGTAGATGGTTTGCAATTTTTTTATACTATCATTAGTTAATAATGCTAGTTACCTTTAGACTTTTGTATTTGGTTTAATGCTCATGCATAGCTAGTATACCAATGCTGAAACTTGTTACCTTTACATTTTGTATTGTTAATTCTTATAGAAACCTTCCAGTGCTAGAGTTTATTGAAATCTGTTCAGTAAAACCATTGTACTGTACCCTGTAATAAACTAACTACTCTACTGTTGCACTAGCCACTGGATTAGTGTATATTTGTAGTATTCGAATGGTGTTGCATTATCGTATGGACATAAATAAAGTGTGGCAAGCTTTTCCAGATATGTGCTCAAGAAAACTACTACCTGTTTTTCTAAATACTAGACATTTGGGTACTTTAAAACTAACCGCGAAAACGTCTTATATTAAGGAACAGAGGGTGTAGAGTTCACTCAAATTATCCCGGTAAAGCTAGTCACACCTTTGTTAAAATTAATGTTCATTATGTTATCAGAGGAGGTCTGTATATTTGTCTCTAATGCCTATCGACTACATACCTGACATCATGATGTAATGTTAAGTCATTTCCTTTTGTACAGTGTCACTGAATTGTCAAGGCGGTGATGGCATTTTATTTTAGTAGAACTGCACAAAATTTGCTTAAAAGAAGAGGAAAGGTCAGGAATGGCTTAGTTTTTCAGAAAAAACTATGTATGCGTTCCTGACATCAGCTGTTGTTGCTTGATTTATTCCTTCAAACAGGTGGTTAGAAACAGTCTTGCTACCTTTTCCCATTAAGAAATTGGAATGCTTATATTTGTGAGTCTATGCTTCAACTAGTGCCACTTCTATAGTAATCACACTTTCAATATCTATGCAAACAGGGATGCTCGATTTTAGTGGAACTGCACAAAAAGTCCAACTGGTTCAACATTAGGAGCATGTTTTTTTCCAAACCTTTATATCCAATTGGTGGCACTATGAGTTGTTCATTACGAAGGTACATGGTTTGCTACTATCTTGCTACTCTTTTTGTATTGTCATTAAATAGTAATACTAGTGGTTTACATGTGAATTTATTGGCAGGGTGGACCTACATTGGAGGTGCAGGACAGGATTCAATGATTGGATGCTCAATTTCGGCTGTATCGATTTCACCTCTTCCATCACTATGAACATGGATATCCTTGGTCTAATGAAGAATAGGCGCTATATTTCTGCTCTGAACCAGCAAATCAATTTAGTATGTAATTGTCCAGGGCAAAACATAACTGTATCAGATTGTCCAGTGCAGAACATGACAGATGCTAAGCGGAAGAGACATGTTTAAACCGAAAATACATGGTGTGATATATATTTACTAGCTACTTGATATTTGTGCAGACAGAGATGTCTGCCCGTTGCTATTTGGCAAACAAACAAAGTGTCCGCAATTTTGGTTGACTGCACAAGAGAATAGTATAGTCACTGCATGTAGTGCCATTTGAAAATAGACACAAAGATTGGATAGTCACTTCATGGACTGCAGAAAAGTTGTACTATACTATTTACTGGCCAACACTAGGTGCTTCATTGCTTTGGTCTGATTATACAATGGGCATCATTTTGCCTAAGTTAAAGTTTGTGTTCCGGAAATAGTCTCGTGGTGTGATCGAGAGAAGACCAAATCATATTGTAGTGGATGTTCCTCCATCATGTGTGGTTCATTCTCATGGTTCCAGCTGTTGGTGAAACCACTTACGTTTGCAAGAGGAATTGTAGACTTCACAAACAAATTTGTCTTTCAGTCTGTACTGAATGTTGGCCAAGAGAAGCATCCATGTTAGTAGGAAGAACAGATGTTTTTCTAGATCTTTGCTTTTGGAGCTACATATTTGTATATGATCTGTGAATCATTGAGATACATTAACATGTTGATCTTATGTATCGGAATCGTACTAGTTAGTTTTAGTTGCGACGCAAGATCCGAAGTGGCTGATCTTTGCTTTCAGAGCTACATATTTGTATATGATCTATGAATCATTGAGATGCATTAACAGTTACTTATTTCTGTTCGCTCAGGGTTTACATGTTACTGATCGATCACTAGCTAGACTTCAAATGCGCTCCTGGCAGTTTTGTTTGCGACGCAAGATTCGAAGTGGCAGTTTGAATAAAAATGCCTACCTCTGAAGAAACTGACAAGCTACACTATCGATCCTACACGGATAAAAATTCCTACCTCTGAAGAAACTGACAAGCTACACTATCGATCCTACACGGATAAATAGCGGATCACGCACGTACTACCTCATTTCCGGTTTGCAGGGCTCAATTCAAGAAACGACCTACTCGATCCTACATGAATAAATAGCAGATCACGCACGTACTAGTACCTCCTTTCCGGTTTGCAGGGCTTAATTCAAACCTCTCACCAACCAAGGTACTCCCTCCGTCCGGGTTTATTAGTCTCGTGAGCAAAGCAGCAAGACCAAGGCATGGCAATAATTAACGGCATGCAGAAGTTTAAGCCTAATTAATTCCAGCAATTTAAGTGGCTGCATGCATGCCCTCGGTTGCGACTCGTTGCATGCTGCTTCGCGTACTACCTGCGAGCGATTCTGAGTGACTGCATGCAGCCAGCCATAATTAAGGCAGCTAACTGATGCGAAAAAAGATACGCTTTAATTGTTGCAGGCTTTTTAAATCCGTGGAATCATTATTGACAAGGAGGGAGATGATTCGAGTGCACTCGTTTGACCGCCATGCCGGCGTGCGACCCAGACGGGACGGGACGACACAGTCATAATTTCAGTTTCTCTAGTTTTCCACGGCAAGCTGGCGCGCTAAGCCATTATGCATTGAATTCCGATGACCGTCGCGCAACCTTCCCCCTATAAGTACTTTTCCCGGCCTCCTCCGGTGCCACCGTGACCCAACTCGCCATATCCTCATAAGGCTCCACCGGCCCGACGTCGCTCGCCACGTCCGCCATGCCCCCGCCCGTCCGCGGTAGGCGACGCCGAAGGCGGTCACCGCCGGAACTAGGGTTCGGTTTTTCACCGGAAGGCAGACGGTGGGAGGAGGTATTCTATCTATCTTTAGATGGCAATGAGGAGATCGAGGAGTTGTTGGAGCGTGACCGCATGGCGGAGGAGCAGGAGTTGTTGGAGCACGACCGCCTGGCGGAGGAGCAGCGTATCACCGATTTGCACCGCCAGCGGGACATGGAGCAGCAGCGCACCCACGCTCTGAGTCGCGAGAAGAGTGCCCGCAACTGGGCTGACTACATGGAGGCCGGCACGCACGCGTTCGTGAGGCCAATTTTTACTACCAGCTCGTCAAGTGGGTTTCCCGCTTGGAAGCCGAAGCTTCGGTGGACCACGCTGGCATGGAAAGGGCCAAGGCGCTCGAGCAACGCGCCCTATCGCACCTCTTGCAAGTCCGAGGCGAGGCGCAGGATGCCGGTGCCGGTGTTTAGCGTGTACCACAGATGGCGACCGACATCGTCTAGTTAGCTAAGAGTAAGTTAGTACTTGTACGCTACTAGAGTATTAGTGGGAGTAGATAGTTAACTTGGCTATGATGGTTGTCAACGTGGAAGTTCAGTACTCTATATGTGGATCAGACCTATTACTTTGCTCTGAAGGTTGAACTTTCCGTTTGAACATATGGAATGGGCTGTTATTTTTTTTTAAATGGGTTGTATTTGTCCTCGACGGGTTTAGAGGCTGACTTGTGGGCCTAGCAAGTTGAAGCGTACACAATCAGGAGATGATTGTATGTGGAGAGGATGACAGCAGAGACCCGCAAGGTCATGGCACTACGCAAGCAAGTGCCTCCTTGTTTCAAGCGAATGAAAAATGGCTCCTCCTAGTGGATTTCTGACATCTGGGTCCCATGCCATTGTCAACATAGTCAATAAAGGAGAGAATTACACAACGAACGGCTGACACCAGGGACCCAGCAGCTCGCCCAGTTATTTTTGTTTTGGGTTAATTTGATAAATGCCAGTCCAAATCTGGTGTATCCGAGAAATGCCACTGCAATTTCCAAACTTTGAAAAATGCCATTTCAGGCCATTTCTAGTGGCATTTTTCGAAGTCTGGAGTGGCCTTTTTCCAAGTTTGCAAACTGCAGTGGCGTTTTTCAAAGTTTGCAAAAATTACAGTGGCATTTTTCAAAGTTTGGAAATTGCAGTGGCATTTTTATGAATCGCCATAATTGGAGTGGCATTTATCTAATTTGTTTCTGAGACGAAAGCAGGGTGTCAACTGGGCTGTGCAGGACACTCTGGCCTGTCTAGACAGCCTTTTCTTTTATGTTTACCACAGACCAGCCCAGTAGTTTTTTTTCTTTCTGAAAATGTCTAGCCTAGTTTTTTTGTGATTTGTCAAGTAAGTCGCTTTATCAGGCCTATTGGGCTGCAAATTTTCCAAGACGAGGAGAGCTTCATTCGGCTGGCCGAGAAAATGGCCTATCAGCAATGAGAAATGGGTTGTACATTTTTAAAACACATCAAACCGACAATTAGTTTCAAATATCTTTTTTTCATTTTGAGATTTTAAATTGCATTGATTTTTTATGCGTGGACAGTTTATTGGATTTTATATTGATATACATTTATTTTTAAAATCAGTCTGAATGTGACTCGAAATTTCGGGATTAAAAACAATCCAGACCGCACCGACATATGCAAAATTTCGTATAATTTTTTAACCGTGGCCACAATATGGGCTGTAATGCTAACAAAAAGAATATGGGCTCCAAAAAAACCGAAAGAATTAGCAAATGGGCTGTAAATTATTTGAAATAATGGCAGATGGGCTATATGCTGTTTTCCACAGATTTGAGGCTTTCCACAGCTGGCATGTATACTGTTGGATGTCCATCCACCGGCCGTCGTGCTTCTTCAATCTCTGCTCTTCCTGCTCCAGCCGCTCAAACAAGCGCTGGCGGGACTACCTGCTCCCTCCTCCCCGCGGTCGGCTGTGCTGCCGCGCAGGCCTCACCGCCCCACCGTACTCCCATCGCTGGCCTAGCCATCCCTCTACTCACCCACAGTCCCACACCTGCTGTTATTCTTCGGCGACGGCAGACGAACTAGTAAACCCTCGTACAATCGTACTCCCCTCTGTGTGGGAAACAACTGCCGAGTCTTCCCTGCCTCCGTGTTGTTCCCTTCCTAGGCCTCGCTGTTGTCCACCGCCCTGGTGCTCTTGGCGTGGCGTGGTCAACATGGTCAACGACCGACATGCATCTGAAGTGGACTGTACGTGGAGAGGCTGACAGCTGGGTCCATGGCCGCGCGCAAGGAAATGCCTCCTTATTATGTGCAAAATAATGATTCCTCCACCTGACATCTGGGACCCAACAAAAGGGCCTTTGTATTTCATGAAAAAAATGTTATCGCCGCTGACAGCTCGGACCCACCGGCTATATCTTCGCACGCAAGGAAGTGCCTCCTTATTACGAACAAAAAAATGAATACTCCCCCTGCTAGCTGGGACCCAGTATAGTGGGCCTACTAAGTTGACGGAGAGGAAGGGCTTTGTTAACTTAGTCAATATGCACGATTCTAGCTCAACTGACCGTACGATGTCCATCCAACGGCCATAGTGCTTCTTCAACCTCTGGTCTTCTTGCTCCAGCCACCCAAAGCAGCGCCGGTCGTGCCGCCTGCTCCTGCTTCTCGTGGCCGGCTGTGCTGCCGTGGAGGCCTCACCGCCCCCATACTACTCCCACCGCTGGCCAGGCCATCCCTCCACTCCACTCACCCACACCTCCTGTTATTCTGCGGCGACGGCAGCGCAGCCGAACCAGTGAACCCTCGTACTCCTCTCCGCATGGGCATCCACTGCCGCGTCTTCCCCGGCTCCGCGTCATCCCCTTCCTAGGCCTCGCCATCATCCACCGTCGTGGTGCTCTCGGCGCGGCGTGGTCAATGTGGTCAATGACTGAATTCCATCAGAAGAATACTGTACGTGGAGAGGCTGACAGCTGGGTCCACGGTAGCCACAAGGAAGTGCCTCCTTATTACGCGAAAAATAATTATTCCTCCACCTGACAGCAGGGACCCACCGGACGGGCCACTAGTATTTCGAGAAAAAAATGTTTGCCCCTGACTGCTGGGACCCACCCGACGGGCCATCGTATTTCACGAAAAAAACGCTCCCCCTGCTGTCAGCTCGGACCCACCGGAAGTGCCTCCTTATTACGCACAAAAAAATGAATACCCCCTGCTAGCTGGGACACACCTTGGTGGGAGGCTGACTTGTGGGCCTACTAAGTTGACGGGGATGGAGGGCTTTGTCAACTTAGTCAATATAAACGATTCTAGCTCCAGTGACCGTACGATGTCCATCCAACGGCAGTAATGCTTCTTCAACCTCTGGTCTTCTTGCTCCCGCCGCCCAAAGCAGCGCCGGTCATGCCGCATGCTCCTGCCTCCCATGGCTAGATGTGCTGCCGCGGAGGCCTCACCGCCCCCTACTATTCCCACCGCTAGACAGGCCCTGCGGCGGTGGCAGCCTCACACCGCAGCCAAACCAGTGAACCCTCGTACTCCTCTCCGCACGGGCTTCCACTGCCACGTCTTCCCCGGCTCCCCGTCGTCCCCTTCCTAGGCCTCGCCATCGTCCACCGCCCTGGAGCTCTCGGCGCGGCGTGGTCAACGTGGTCAAGGAATGGCTCCCATCGGACGTGGAATGTACGTGGAGAGGCTGACAGCTGGGTCCACGGCCGCAGCAAGGAAGTGCCTTCTTATTACACGGAAAATAATTATTCCTCCACCTGACAGCGGGGACCGACCGGATGGGCCACCGTATTTCGCGAAAAAACGTTTCCCCCTGACTGCTGGACCCACCAGCTACATCTTCGCACGCAAGGAAGTGCATCCGGGCAAAAAAACGATTCACCCCCCTGACTGCTGGGACCCACCAGCTACATCTTCGCACGCAAGGAAGTGCCTGATAGTTGGGACCCACCTGGTCGAAGCATATGTAGCGTTGTCATTCTGGTCGCGAACGTGTACGTACATATATACTGGTCGATGTAGAGGCGTGCACGTGTCGTAGTAGAGGCGCACACATAGCATGTACACGTACGTACAGCGGCCAGGGTGCAAGAAAGAAAATACGGCCACGTACGTACATACGGGCAGGGTCTTGAACGCCTACTCGCGCATACGTACATGGTTGGCTCGGAATGGAGAAACAGCGTCGTCGTCGTGTTCATGGGGAGCCAACCGGCTGGGTCGGAACGGAATGTGTGGTCGTGTTCATCGGGAGGGCTTGGACGGAACAGGCGATGGAAATGAGGCTTGGCATACCGCAGAATAGAGGAAATGGACCTCCTACGTTCGGAACGGGGTCCTGTTGATCGGGAGGGGTGTGGCGTACCGCAAAACGGAGGAAACGGACCTCCTGCGGTCGGAAAAAGGGTCCTGTTGATCGAGAGGGGTGTGGCGTACCGCAAAACGGATGAAACGGACCTCCTACGGTCGAAACGGGGGTCCTGTTGATCGGGAGGGGTGTGGCGTACCGCAAAACGGACGAAACGGACTTGTGTTGGAGCGCTACGGTCGAAACGGGGGGTCCTGTTCATCGGGAGGGGTGTGGCGTACCGCAAAACGGGACTCCACGGGATACTATTCATCTCCACCGTCGACCTCCTCCAGCCTCCACGGGCTACCGTCGACCTCCTCCAGCCTCCATCGGCTCCTGTTCATCCAGCCTCCACCGCGCGCTACTCCACCGGCTACTGTTCAACCACCCCTCCACGGGCACCCCTTCACCGTCTACTGTTCGTCCAGCCCTCCACACCACGGGGTCCTGTTCAACCACCCCTCCACGGGCACCCCTCCACCATCTACTGTTCATCCAGCCCTCGACAC
>NC_041381.1:87608540-87616803 GCF_002162155.2 Triticum dicoccoides
GATCGGCTTCAGTTAGCAGCAGTAGCAAAGGATCGCTCGATCGGGTTCAGTTAACAGCCGTCGATAGATCGCTCGGGTTCAGTAACACGTAGCCTACAGTGCAATCGATCGGGTTCAGTTAGAGCCCAATGCCTCTCTTGGGTTCAGTTAGAGCCAACACCTCGCACACACGCGCGTACGTGTATGAGAGAAACGCGCATCGCTCGGCCCCCGACCTCCCACCGTAACCGGGAACTCCCCGAAATTTTCCTCGCCCTCGCTTATACCACGGCTTTCTCATCATGGACGGCCCAAAGAATGTCATGCAGCTGCGTCTCCGGCCTGCCCAGGACGAAAAGCCCATTTTCTGTCATGATTTTTTGTCATAGAAGAAGGAGCCCACCACATCGGTTTTGTCACAATTATTGTCATAGAAGTGACATATGTATGACAGAAAAAAATTTCGTTCGGCCCAAAATGTCATGGATGTGTCTTTTTTTTTGTAGTGCTACCGCTTGTGTGGTAGTGAGAAGGTGAGGGCCTGTTCCATAGGGCAACGAGTGATACAACTGCCGGAGCGGTACTACCGCGCGCCCCTACGGTACTAGCGTAAGGCAGGGCTCAACTGGCGCTGGAAAGGCATGGAAGTAATAAATTATGTCAGTAACTACTTCCGCTGAGGTTGGAGCTGTGCAAAAATACGGCACGGTACTACCGCTCACAGGGAGCGGCACTACCGCGAAGGGGCGGAAGTAAAAAATTACATCCGTGCCTACTACTGCATGCATCAGCATCAGGACTGGAGGCAGCAGTACTACCGCTCACTTGGAGTGGTACTACCGCTGGACACTATGGTACTACCGCTCTATTGAGCGGTACTACCACACGCCCATGCGGTACTACTGCTCCCTTGACCAATACTACCGCACGCCACAGAGGCTTTAGCATTTGCCAGCCTTCAAATCGTAGACACATGGATAAACGGACGGTGCTCCAATGATGTGAAGGAAAGGTGGTGCAAAGGAACAGTTGAGTATGTGTTGATTCCACCCTAACCTTTCCGAAGCGGACCCCCTCTTAATAGTACAGCTTTCCTATGACTCAAATCCACCAAAAAGAAACGTAGAGAACATCCATCTTCAATAGGCTCCGAGGGGCACCGAATCGTCTTGTGCCTAGACATGAGATATCTGAAAAGATCAATGCACATGATTAGTCCGCAAGTGCACTGTCATCAATCATCAAAACCACTTAGGGAGAAATATGCCCTTACAACGAGGCAACCACAAGGGGGGAGGGCGTGCCCCCTGCCTTGTGGGCTCCTCATGACTCCCCTGACCTAATTCTTCATCCTATATATTCACATATATCCCCAAACCACCAAAAGCATCCACGAAAACACTTCTCCACCGCCACAACCTTCTGTTCCCGTGAGATCCCATCTAGGGGCCTTTTCTGGCATCCTGCTGGAGGGGGATTTGATCATGGAGGGCTTCTACATCAACTCTATTGCCCTTACAATGAAGCGTGAGTAGTTTACCTCAGACCTACGGGTCCATAGCTACTAGCTAGATGGCTTATTCTCTCTCTTTGATTCTCAATACCATGTTCTCCTCGATGTTCTTGGAGATCTATCCGATGTAATCTTCTTTTGCGGTGTCTTTGTTGAGATCCGATGAATTGTGGATTAATGATCAGCTTATCTATGAATATTATCTGAATCTTCTCTGAATTCTTGTACGCATGATTTGATATCTTTGTAATTCTCTTCGAACTATCGGTTTAGTTTGGCCAACTAGATTGGTTTTTCTTGCAATGGGAGAAGTGCTTAGCTTTGGGTTCAATCTTGCGGTGTCCTTTCCCAGTGACAGTAGGGGCAGCAAGGCACGTATTGTACTATTGCCATCGAGGATAAAAATATGGGGTTTACATCATATTGCTTGAGTTTATTCCTCTACATCATGTCATCTTACTTAATGCGTTACTCTGTTCTTCATAAACTTAATACTGTAGAAGCAGGCATGAGTCGATCAATGTGTGGAGTAATAGTAGTAGATGCAGGCAGGAGTCGGTATACTTGACATGGACGTGATGCCTATATTTCATAATCATTGCCTTAGATATTGTCATAACTTTGTGCTTTCTATCAATTAGTCAACAATAATTTGTTCGCCCACTGTATTATTTGCTATCTTGAGAGAAGCCACTAGTGAAACCTATGGCCCCCGGGTCAATTTTCCATCATATAAGCTTCCGATCTACTATTTTGCAATCTTTTACTTTCCGATCTACAAACCAAAAATACCAAAAATGTTTACTTTATCTTTTTTTTTACTTTCACCTATCTCTATTAGATCTCACTTTTGCAAGTGACCGTAAAGGGATTGACAACCCCTTTATCACGTTGGGTGCAAGTTGTTTGATTGATTGTGCAGGTATTGGTGGCTTGTGCGTTGCCTCCTACTAGATTGATACCTTGGTTCTCAAACTGAGGGAAATACTGATCTCTACTTTGCTACATCACCCTTTCTTCTTCAAGGGAAAAACCAACACAAGCTCAAGAAATAGCAGGAAGAATTCCTGGCGCCGTTGCTGGGGAGATCTACGCCAAGTCAAGACATACCAAGTACCCATCATAAAACTCTCATCTCTTGCATTACATTATTTGCCATTTGCCTCTCGTTTTCCTCTCCCCCATTTCTAAACCAATTTCTGAAAAGATTCACCCGTTTTCTTCGCCCCTTTTCTTTGCCTTTTTACTCGCCTTCCTTCCGTTCGATCTTTTGTTTGTTTGTGTTAGCATGTGCCTTCTTTTTTCTTGCATCTTTGCTTGCTAAAAAGTTTATGGATCCTCATCCACTTCCTAATATTTTTAAGAGATCCAATTATGAAGAACCAATTTCTTTGTATTTAAGTGCACTAGATTATCTTTATGAGGTTTTGCTTGAAGTCCGTGAATCTGAAAATTGTGATGAAGTGCTTTATGAAGTCATTCACGATAGATCTTTGAATGAAAAGCATGATTGAAATGATGTTATTATAAATTCTATTAATGTAAATTATATTAATGATATGCAAAACCCCAATCTTGGGGATTCTGATTTTGCTATGTCTACTACTTGTTGAAATGATCATGATTGGGGTGATTCTTCTTATGATCTTGAAAATTTATTTAAGCCCCGTGACGAATATGAGATTGATAATAATGTTTGCAATAATATTAAAAGTGGGTTTGTAAGAGTGCAAACTTTATATCCCACATATTTGGAGAGTGTTCATTCTTATGAGATTTTTGATAAAAGTGGGTTTGGAGAGGTCATGACTTTAGTTAAGGTTAATCCCACTGTTTTGGAAGAGTGTCAACTTTGCATGCATGTGGATCATGTTGAGAATATGTCTTGCGATAGCTATATTGTTGAATTTGCTTATGATCCTACATGTAATTATTATGAGAGAGGAAAATATGGTTGTAGAAATTTTTATGTTGCTAAATTACCTCTCTTCATGTTGAGATTGCTATCGTCTCTTTCTTCTTCCTTGCATGAGCTAGTTTTTTCTTGCCTTGATAATTTTTTTACTTATAAAATGTCTATGCATAGGAACTATGTTATACTTATATGTGTTTGTCATGTATTTTATGATGCTCTATTTGCGCTTCAATTCCTGTCTTTCTTGTGAGCATCATTAAAATTATCAATGCCTAGCTAACAGGCTTTCAAGAAAAGCGCTTGTTGGGAGACAATCCAATATTTCTCCGTGTTGTTTTTAAATAAATAATTCATCTAGCCTCTTGTTAGATGTGTTTTTGTGTTTATTTAGTGTTTTTGCCGAGTAAGACCTTTGGGATGGCTTACAGTGAAAGTTGTTTTGGTCTTGCTGAAAAACGGAAACTTTTGCGCCCAGGAAAATAATTTTCATTTTTTGCAGAAGCGTGCTTTTTCTATGATACATTTGCACAAGATTTGTACACAAATTTCCCAGGTTGTCCTAATTTTTCAGAATTTTGGGAGTTACAAAAGTATTCAAAGTTTCCAGATTGCTATAGATTCTTCTGTTTTTGACAGATTCTGTTTCTATGTGTTGTTTGTTTATTTTGATGAATCTATGGGTAGTATCAGGGGGTATGAACCATGGAAAAGTTGGAATATAGTATATATTACACCAATATAAATAAATAATGAGTTCACAATAGTACCAAAGTGGTGACTTGTTTTCTTATACTAACGAATCTTATGAGATTTTCTGTTGAGTATTGTGTTGTGAAGTTTTCAAGTTTTGGGTAAGGATTTGACGGACTATGGAATAAGGAGTGGCAAGAGCCTAAGCTTGCGGATGCCCAAGGCACCCCAAGGTAATATTCAAGGACAACCAAGAGCCTAAGCTTGGAGATCCCCCGTAAGGCATCCCCTCTTTCGTCTTCGTCTATCGGTAACTTTCCTTGAGGCTATATTTTTATTCACCACATGATATGTGTTTTGCTTCAAGCGTCTTTTATGATTTGAGTCTTTGCTTTTAATTTTTCCACAGTCATCCTTGCTATACACACCTTTTGTGAGGAACACACATAAATCATGATTTATTATAATACTCTATGAGCTTCACTTATATCTTTTGAGCTAGCCAATATTGCTCTAGTGCTTCACTTATATCTTTTTAGAGCACGACGGTGGTTTTATTTTATAGAAATTGTTGAACTCTCATGCTTCACTTATATTATTTTGAGAATCTTTTTAAACAGCATGGTAATTTTCTTTGGTTATAAATTTAGTCCTAATATGACAGGCATCCAAGAGGGATATAATAAAAACTTTCATATAAAGTGCATTGAATACTATGAGAAGTTTGATTCCTTATGATTGTTTTGAGATATAAAGATGGTGATATTAGAGTCATGCTAGTGAGTAATTGTGCATTGTAGAAATACTTGTGCTAAAGTTTGTGATTCTCGTAGCATGCACGTATGGCGAACCGTTATGTGATGAAGTCAGAGCATGATTTATTTATTGATTGTCTTCCTTACAAGTGGCGGTCGGGGACGAGCGATGGTATTTTCCTATAAATCTACCCCCCCTAGGAGCATGCGTGTAGTACTTTGTTTTGATGACTAATAGATTTTTGCAATAAGTATGTGAGTTATTTATGACTAATGTTGAGTCCATGGATTACATGCACTCTCCCCCTTCCACCATTGCTAGCCTCTCTAGTGTCGCGCAACTTCCGCTGGTACCATACACCCACCATATACCTTCCTCAAAACAGCCACCATACCTACCTATTATGGCATTTACATAGCCATTCCGAGATATATTGCCATGCAACTTTCCATTGATCCGTTTATTATGACACACTTCATCAATGTCATATTGTTTTGCATGATCATGTTGTTGACATCGTATTTGTGGCAAAGCCACCTTTCATAATTATTTCATACATGTCACTCTTGATTCATTGCACATCCGGGTACACCACCGAAGGCATTCATATAGAGTCATATTTTGTTCTGAGTATCGAGTTGTAATTCTTGAGTTGTAAGTAAATAAAAGTGTGATGATCTTCATTATTAGAGCATTGTCCCATCTGAGGAAACGATGATGGAGACTATGATTCCCCCACAAGTCGGGATGAGACTCCGGACGAAACAAAAAGAGGCCAAAAAACAAAACAAATAGAAGGCCCAAAATAAAAAGAATGAGAGAAAAGAGATAAGGGGAAATGTTACTATAATTTTTCCACACTTGTGCTTCAAAGTAGCACCATGATCTTCATGATACAAAGTCTCATATTTTGTCACTTTCATATACTAGTGGGAATTTTTCATTATAGAACTTGGCTTGTATACTCCAATGATGGTCTTCCTCAAATTGCCCTAGGTATTTGTGAGCAAGAAAGATGGATGCACACCCACTTAGTTCCTTTTTGAGCTTTCATAAACTTATAGCTCTAGTGCATCTGTTGCATGGCAATCTCTACTCAATCACATTGATATCTATTGATGGGCATCTCCATAGCCCGTTGATACGCCTAGTTGATGTGAGACTATCTCCTTCTTTTTGTCTTTTCCACAACCACCATATTCTATTCCACCTATAGTGCTCTGTCCATGGCTCACGCTCATGTATTGCGTGAAAGTTGCAAAAGATTGAGAACACCAAAAGTATGGAACAATTGCTTGGCATGTCATCGGGGTTTTGCATGATTTGAATATTTTGTGTGATGAAGATGGAGCATAGCCAGACGATATGATTTTGTTGGGATCAAACTAACCTCGATGGAAAACAGCAGTCGTTCCCAAGATTGTCCTGTGTAGGTACATCGAGAAGCATGTTAAGAACAACAGGCTAAACTTCAACCAAAAGTATACATGTCAGACAAAATAATCTCCAAAAGATAGCTTCAGTGTGCAGGTTTAAGCACGGTAGTAAAGCAAAACAAGTGGAAAGGTGTGCTAACTGCAACAAGCTAACATTTAACAACAAGCAAACATAGTCTTTCAAACTGGTATTGTGCCGGTCTAAGTACACTGGTCATGGTTAAATAAAAATGGAAAGGCGTGTTAACTACAAGATGCAGCAACCAAATGTAGTCATTCATAGTGGTATTGTTGAAACTGGTACTGATGAAATTGAACTGCACAGTTCATACTTGCACACATAGAACATCACGTTGTGAATAACTGGAATAAACAAGGCATACTGCGAACAAACAAAGATAGCATTTGAAACTGAACATATGCTAACTACAAACAACCGAACAATCAAAAAACTTTAAAAGAGGCATATGCTAGCTATAACAGTCTTAACAGCAAGCAAATATATGCATTCCTATCGGTATGTTTAAAACTGGATTGATGAAATGTACTGCACAATAAATAATTGCACATATAGAGCATCACATTGTGAACAACTGAAACAAAAAAATCATGGGTTTCCTCACTTGTCACGGATGGGATCGTTCCCATGGGAAGAGCATGGACCCTGGATGCGCTCCATGTTATCGCGGATGGGCTCCTTCCCTATGGAAGAGCACAACTATAGGGTGCCCTCCCTGATGTCGCAGACGGGCGCTTTCCCCTTGGATGAGCAGATGGGCTCTTTCCCCTTGGAAGAGCCGAAGAGGGTACCCTCCTCATGGTCACCGTCGATGAGGTCTGACTTGGAAGCTGTGGATCCCAAGCCAGTGTCGCAGAACGTGTCCTTCAGATATGACAAAAGGGGCTCGATGGTGATGTAGAATGGCAAATTGTTGACAGCGAGCCAGAGGAGATCAGCGGTGGGGCCATGGATGAGATCGATGGCGACTAAACCCGAGGGGTTGGGGTGGGCCACTTAACCTGTTACACAGCCGGCCTCAGGCTGTCGCTGTCGATGACCTTGATGTCGTAACCGGCAGCCGAGACATGCCCGCATACTCTAGCCCGCTGCTTGAGTGCATGCCGCCAGTAATGGTCGTCAGCTTCATCGGCGACGTCGGGCGAAGAGACCGCTATACACCTCTTTTGGGCCAGTCACTCCTCTTGCTCCACAAGAAGCGTAGCCAGGCTTAGGGTGCGACGCTCTAGAGTGGGGGATGGGGATGGGGATGGGGATCTGTGGGAAAGGGGGCATTTGGCAGGCGTCATCTAAGAAACTCAGGGCGGCCTGGGTATGGAGATCGGTGGGTAAGCTGCACGGGGCAAACTGGTATATGTTGACAATGGAGGCCTTGCGGTGGCGGTGGCGGCGGCGGCGGCGGGGACCTTGCTAGGGTTTCGAGCGAGGGACGTGTGTGTGTGTGTGTGTGTGTGTGTGCGCGCGCGCATGCCCGAGGAGGTTTTGGTGTGTGTGTGTGTGTGTGTGTGGAGGAGGGGGGCAGGGTATTTGAGGAAATGACGTGGGTACTGAAAATTTTACTACGCGGGAGTCAAACGCGGGAGTGAAATGCCAGGCTATTGAAAATTTTGATGATAGTGCATCGCACACGGTCCGGAGATAAGAACCGTGTGTTATGAAACAGAAAAACCCTTGAGGCGGGCGGATATTTTCTAGGGATGCAGGCGGGATTTGGAACAAGAAACATGGCACATGGTCCGGAGATAACAACCTTGTGTTATGAAATAGAAAAAGCCGCGAGGCGGGTAGATATTTTCTAGGGATGCAGGCGGGATTGGGAACAAGAAACATCGCACACGGTCCGGAGATAACAAGTGTGTGTTATGAAATAGAAAAACCCTCGAGGCGGGCAGATATTTTTGACAGGGGGAGCCTCCTGGAGCCCAATGTACTGTGCGGATGTGTGCATGACAGGT
>NC_041381.1:87617158-87617854 GCF_002162155.2 Triticum dicoccoides
ATAGTGCATCGCACACGGTCCGGAGATAAGAACCGTGTGTTATGAAACAGAAAAACCCTTGAGGCGGGCGGATATTTTCTAGGGATGCAGGCGGGATTTGGAACAAGAAACATGGCACATGGTCCGGAGATAACAACCTTGTGTTATGAAATAGAAAAAGCCTCGAGGCGGGTAGATATTTTCTAGGGATGCAGGCGGGATTGGGAACAAGAAACATCGCACACGGTCCGGAGATAACAAGTGTGTGTTATGAAATAGAAAAACCCTCGAGGCGGGCAGATATTTTTGACAGGGGGAGCCTCCTGGAGCCCAATGTACTGTGCGGATGTGTGCATGACAGGTGCACCAGCGTGGCACACGGTTAGTTTGAGTGAACCATGTCTGTTGCATCATCCGACTTGTCCAATGTTCATAAATTTGGCGAAAAATTACGCGGGATAGGGTCAGAACACGAACACACTTGCATGTGGACAAAATTCATGTATCAAAAGGGCGGTATGATTTTCAAATACCAAATGCAACTTCGATGTGGCACCTCTCTCGCAAAGCGCATGGTATTGCTTGCCCCCACCCCCCTCATGTCGGTACAAAGGGAATCCTAAGCTATGAATGCATGCCCCCTCCCCCCAACCGAGGTTCACCTAGCAAAGTGCGAAGTAGCTAGCATCCCCCCTCCTCCCTAGTGTCAGCACGAAG
>NC_041381.1:87618745-87665504 GCF_002162155.2 Triticum dicoccoides
TCGGCGGGTCAGAGAGGCACATATCTCACCAAGATGGATCGTAAAATGGACCAATAATAATTCACCTTGGTTGTACAACCTCTCTCTTGTTGTTGGTCAAAGTGATGGCCGTCCATGCGACCTCGGAGATGGGCTAGCTCGCCAATAATCACACAAGTAGCTAGTCCCCGAAGACAACTACTGCATGCGTGTGGCCCAAACATATGTATGGAGAGGTGTGTTTTTGAGTAACAATGGAACAACTTTGATGTGGCATCGTGATTTTGAACTAGAAATCCCCACACTGAGTCAGTGTTAGGTTGACGATGCATATGTATGTTACACCACACTTCAAGCCAACAACGGTGATTCATTCATGCATGCATGCATAGTATATGCGCTCAAACTTAATTAGGTCTGAATCTCACCATGACCTATACTACGATAACACGAACCAAATGAAGAATCCGCCATGGTAACCTATCTTGTTGTTGGTCAAGGTGATCATGGATATCCACGCGGGCCCATGAATATATAGGCTTGTCGCTGATAACCACGCGACGGAGTGTATCATTCGAAGGCAACCACTACATGCATATGTATGGAGGTGATGCGTGCATGCATGTTTGAATACACAACACCGATGTGGCACGTGTGTCAAAAATCATACACTAGCTCCCCACACAGAGTGAGATTGGTTCATGATGTGTCGTCGTACTAGCCACTTCGACTCGATGGGAGGGATTCATGCGTACATATGCATGTGTGTGTGCTCAAACTGTATCATGCATGTCATCCCAGAGCAAAAATAATAATCCCCTCCTAAGTCACATTAACCTCTGTTGTTGTCAGGCAAAAAGTAGTGATGACCAAGCGGGCCAACAGATGGAAAGCATCGATATCGTTGATAACCGCTTAAGTGGGTGCAGGAGGAGAACCACCACCGCTTTGCATGTGGGCCAACCATATATATGTTGAATACCTAAAATGCACAACTTTGATGTGCCACATGCCTCAAAACCGTAAACCATGCACCCACATAGAGTGAGGTTCATATCAAGCATACTACATATGATGGTCCCCTTCCCCCCTCTTCGCCGCATACTATATGCTCCTACCGTAATATATGTACAACCAAAAAGAATCCTCATCGAGATGGTGAAATTAATTAACCTCTCACGATGTAGGTCAAAGAGATGCATGCATGCATCGACGATGGCCTCATGGGCACATAGATGTAAGTGACACACATGAGTGTCCTAGCTAGGATATGCATGTGGCCCAAAAATGTGTTGTGTGATGTTTAAATAACCAATTTCACAATTTTGATGTGGCATGTGCCTCGGTAACCAAAAAGTCCCGACACTGAGTGAGGTGTCCTTGTTCACGGACGCGGACGTATAGTATATATGCTAGTCCCCTCCCACCTCTTCGATGCATACTATATACCACCATAACACAAACAAAAAAGATTCTACCTTGCTGGTCAAATTAACCTCACTGCCGGCTGTTTGTCAAAGTGATGGACGACGACCTCGCGGGCCCACTGAAAGGGTCACACGCGAGTATCGAGTGTCGTGTAGGACAACCATCGACTGCATGTGGCCAAAACATTTATGTATGAAAGGGTTGTGTAATGATTTAGATAACGATTTCACGACTCTCATGTGGCACCGGCCTGCCTAACAAAACGGCCAACCCACATGGTGGCTCACAACTCGTAGTGTACTGCGAGCCACCCGCCACCCCCAGACGCACACACCCACACACACACCGCGAATCCACCGCAACTACGATGCATGTTAAATTAATTAACCCGCGGTGAACATACAAGTTACCAAAGGAGGGACGTTTTAATTTCAAAAAAATCACGGAGATCATTAAGACGTTTTAGTACATTGATTGATTGATTCTCTACGGGTATAATGTGCAAAAATCAAATTTGAGCTACATGTACACGTGACAGTGCACCTAAATGGATTGCAAAAACAGATGTGTCTCACTGGGTGCATCTTTACTCCCCGTGCAACAAATTTCAAACATTGATAATCTTGATTTTTAAATTCTAGTACATCCAAAACTTATTTGAAGTTCGTGAAACTTATCGTGTTGTCATATGGACACCAATACAAAGTGGCATTGTACTTTTTTTGTCAAATTTGAGACCAGTTTTGATGTAATCTTTATCTAATTACAGACGGGATATTATTAATAATTGGGAACCAATATCCCAAACGGATTATTTATTCGAACCGTGAGTGTTAGACCAACAATGGATACGTGCCATGCTTCGGTTAAGCAATAAAGCGGCAACATTAATCATCCAAATAGAAAAGCAATATACATGCCGCCGCGCGACCCGTGTGGCATGCGAGCAGGCGTGAGTCGACGGGACGCATGAGAGCAGCCCACCATGCAGGCTGACAGGGAGGTGTGCGTGCAGGTGTGTGTATTGATGGAGGCGTGCTCGCTGCATAGTGTCATCGGGAGGCATGCGAGTAGCTGTGTGAAACTTTGGTAGGCATGCCAGTAGTCCAGTGCGTAGGCTCACCGGGAGGCGAGCCATCGGTTTGACCGCCTCCCTCCTCTCTCCCACAACTCACACTACTCCATATTAATGGTGCGCCCGAGCGGCCGCACCCCCATCCTCGCGATGCACACATAATCCTCTCTCTCCGTTTTCATCCTCGACGCCGCTCTCAGCCCTCAAAGCCGTCAGTTTATGAGGATGCCGCCGAAGCGCCCCATCGGAGGGAGTGGCGACGCCGGGGCTGCTAAAGCACCGGAGCACGGTGTGGAGATGGAGACAGAGGTTTCCGTCACCGCCGGCGAGTTATCGTTGCACCCTCACGTCGTCTACGGCGTCGAGCTTCCACACCCGGAGGCGGAGTTCCACATCGACTCCGACGACCACTCTGATAACCACTTCAACGATTACTCGGACGACCACTCCGGCAACGATTTGGACGACGACGGACAGCTGGTTAGTCATCTATACCCATTTATGTGTCAAATAGATCATAGGTTTTGTCTGGTTACTCCTGCCTCCCCCTTTTTGGAATAGAAATCATATGGTCATGTTCTCCCAATCCATGAAATCTGAGTAAGTTTTGATAGATCCATGGAGTGTATTGATTGTTTGAATGGTACAAGTGATAAGTGATTAGTTGTTTCATCAGTGCAAATCATTTCTGCTAGTAATCCGACTAGGATTAGTGTCCGTGCTAATAATTCCTAGCCAGGGCTTGACAATTGATTTTGAATGACCTATACATATGTTTGTGCCATTAGTTTCTTCAAGATTGGTCTGTACATAGACGAGTGTGCTTACCCAGCAATGTCAAATGAATCGTGTTGTATTTAAGCAACCAATTGTTATTCCCTTTTCTTACTATATTCCTACCTAATAAATTCTAGTTACCAATACACTTTTCTATTGCCATGTTTTAACTAAATATTCCCTGTACTCCCATTTCTATCAGAAAGCGCCGCTAACAAGGAGAATCCGGAGGTGGAGAACAGGGCTGCCAACAAGTGGAGGTGGGGCGAGCTAGAACGGCAAGCGACTCCAGCATGCCTAGACTTAATCAGCAGTCTCCCCGATGATATGTTGAGAGTCATCATCTCCCTCCTCCCAATCAAATATGGGGCGCGGACAACCCTCCTTTCCCGGCGGTGGCACCCCCTATGGAACTCCATCCCTCTCAACCTCATCAACTCCCACGAGCTCTGCCATGGCTATCGCAAAAGCTTGGATGCGTTCTCCAAGATCCTCGGCAGTCACCTTGGCCCAAATAAAGGCGTTAGAATGGGCAAGTTTCGTTCCAACGGCAAGGACCGAGCCAAGCTTGACGACTGGTTCCGATCCCCACCCTAGATCAGATCGAGGAGCTCACTTTTGATGTTGGGCATATGTGGTCGCTGCCAACGTCCGCACTCTGCCTCGCACCATGCTGCGCGTCACCAAGTTTAGGAACTGCCATTTCCCGCCCCTTAATGACGCGCCCGCTCTTATTCTACGATGACTGAAGCACCTCAAGCTCGTCGCCGTCTGCCTCTCAAAGGGTGACATGCAGCGCCTGCTCCGTGGCTATACTGCACTCGAGTACCTTCGTCTTTAGGCGATCAATGGGTTGAGTACCTTCCACATCACCTCCATGACTCTCCGGACTATTTATTTGTGTTGCTGGTGCGGCAGGAAGACATCACAGAAGCTGGACCACAGTATGGTCATCCAGGACACACCTGCACTTGAGATATTACTTGTAGTTGATCAAGAAGGTCCAACAAAAATCTATGTCATTTCTGCGCCGAAATTGACAGTGGTGGGCTACTCGTCTGACAAATACTCCAAACTTGTTATTGGATCCACACCAGTTCAGGTACAACAGCCTCCTTCTACCTCTCCTTCTACAAATAAACATTATTTCTAAATTTGAAGATGTTTGTTCGTCTGTCATTCAGAAAATGATTCTGACAAGCTTGACCCCGAAACTGCGCACAGTGAAGGTCTTGGCACTAGAATCTATCGGGCCCGACCTGGAGCAAGTTGTTAGTTTCCTGAGATGCTTTCCGTGCCTGGAGAAGCTATATATCGAGGTGATGTTCCTTTCCTGTTAAATGTTAACCATAAGGGAGTTCAATTTGTGACACCTTTTTTCAAGTTTACAATGATAGTATGATTTCTGAAGGTTCTTTCGAAGGATTTCAGTACATACATGTTGGTTGCTTGATCCATATGGTTACAATCAATAAGCATATCTCCTTTGGATTCATCTATACTAGTTTTCTTAGGGAACTTTTCGTCCACTCCAACCTCTTGTGAAGAAGGCTACATTTTTCTAGAATAAAATCAAATGCCCATGTTAATCATGTCAGATCGAAGATGGCATGTTAGTGCATTTTACAAATCCTGCAAACCAAATAGCTAGGCCTATAGTAATGTTCAAAACTGCATGTAGGCACTAACACGTTTTCTTATTTTGTAGATAAGATTAGGCCTAGTGGTAGATAATGTGATACAGTATAACAATCACGTCGAATGCCTAGATCTGCATCTCTCAGAAATTACTTTTAACTCCTACCGAGGGACCTTACCGGAGATTATATTCGCCAGGTTCTTTGTTCTTAGAGCAAGGGTGCTGAAGGAAATGAGGTTTGCCCTACATTTATTTCGCAAAAATGAATGGTTTGTTGATCAGCGCCGGCGCCTGTGGCAGAATGGAGTAGGCTCTAAAAATGCTGAATTTCATTTTGGAACTTCAGATGACAGAGTAATCGGAAGTCATCGTGTCAACCCCATATATGACTTCTCAGTGGCTTACCCCTTTGCAAAAATTGTGAGGTTTCGAAGCCAGGCTTAGAAGTGGTGATATTAGTTTGAACCTCTGTGATATCCATGTTCAGTGGATCAGCACAAGCGTTTGCAGCTGATGAGCAGAATTTCATTTCTAATATCAGTTTGAACCTTGTAATCTTCGAATTTGAGCCATATAACTCTAGAATTTGAACCTTGTAACATTTTGAGCTTTTGTGGTACAATTGTTGAAATGGCATCGTATCAGACTCGTATAATGCTAGCACTATTTTGACCTTCATATGCAATGGTATTAGATTTTTATTAACCATTCTCGAATCAGTTTACCTTGTCGATCTCACACCACACGATCTGTATAGCTAACTCAATTGCAATCTTCGACATTATTGCACACAGTTGGTTTCTTCCACTGTGTGCACTGTAGAGCGCATAATTAATTATCGCACTCGAGTGTCCATCGTCACCCTTCTGCGTAACTTTGACCTCATCACCCAAGGGTAAACTTATGACCGAAGTTATTCCACACACTTCATTTTTACAAAGCATTTTGCCAATAAACGCCCATGATTTGTCCCTCTTCTAGCCGACGCGTTGCCAAACTAGCCGGGCGGGAAGCTTGCACCGTAAACAGCACGGTAGCGCGGGAACAAGCTCACCGACAATAAATTTGGCGCCTCTTCGAGCCCACGCATGCGGTGCGGTGTTGTCAAGCATGCACTGGAATCCTCCGCTATGACGATGACAGGCTGGCCGACCCCCATTAATTACAGTGGCCATTTAACGTACCCTTGTGTCTCTTCAACCTTTTGATCGTGCCCCACCATTGCAAGAAGCACACCCACCACGAGAAATTCTTAGAGGGTATCATGCGTGGCTCCAATGGCGCTCCGAGCGGTTGCCAACGACGAGCAACAGTTCACCATGCGTGCCGTGGTGGACACCCACAGAAGGTTCATGGACCTCTCGATGGTGTACACCAATGACCTGGTCTGGGTGGAGCACTCCATCCACATCATGAAGCTGTTGCTTGCCACGGAGAAGTACAAGGTGGTCGGGTTCGACCTCGAGTACACCCGCGCTTATGCTGGGTCTCGTCCCAAGGTCGCCGTTGCCTAGATGTGTGTGTGCCACCACGTCCTCGTATACCACTGCTACTTGGCCACAAGGCCTTGCAAGCATTTTGCTAGGTTTGTCAACAACCCCCACTACATGTTTGCTAAAGTGGACATCACCAACAATGTAAAGGCGCTCGAGAATTTGGGCATCGCCTGCCAGAATCTTGTCGACATCCAAGGCCAATACAAGATCTGGGGCAGCAAGGACCATGAGAATGACTCACTGGTTCACCTCGCCGAGGCCATCATCGACCCCTACTATAAAGACATGAAGGATTCATGCAACAAGGACAAGCGTGCCTGGCACTCGGCCTGGATGGAGAAACTCGACAAAGCTCACGTCGTGTATGCGGCCAAGGAGGCGTACACGAGCTACGACATGTATAGGAGGATCGTTGACATGAGGAAGTGCCTCCTTCCCCAAAACGGCCAGGGATCCAACTAGAAGCAGAGCAATGGCAAGCGTCGTTGCAACAATAAGTAGATGATTAGATCCTCGTTTCTCTTAATTTAGTATGCATGTAATTGCTTTCTTTGGTGTGTGGAAATGTTATGTGTGTAGTCACTTGTGTAATTGTATGCTTAATTTGGTTATGCAATGCTGTCTTTTTAAGTATATATGCTGATGCTCTGTAGATAGAGCATAGATGTTGTGCGAACAAAGAAAATCACATCGCACACAGACTAAACAATGGAACCCGTCGGTGATGTTTTCATCAATCACTCATAATTGTATACCAGCAATCGTTTGATCACAACACACACGGCTTGTTAGCAGTAATCATCTGTGTTGTTATCGGTCTTCGCACACGTTTCCGATTACAGACATATTTGCCTCGTATCACACACATCTTGTTCATTTGAACCGTTTCTGTTCTCATGTCTCAACGCAAACAGTTCATCCGAGTGAAGCGCATGCCGTATATCGCACACACCTTTGATCTGGCTGACCATTTCTTTTGTGTTGCCTAATCACAAACAGTTCATCCGAGTGAACCATATGCTGTACATCGCACACACCTTCATCTGGCTGCCTGTTTCTTTTGTTTCTCCTCATCACAAACAGTTAATTGAGATGAACCGTATGCCCTGCATCGCACACGCAACTAAAATCTGAACCGTGTTTGATGCATCCTCCATCGCAAATGTTTTGCACCTTTTTTGACGGTTTTTACACTATCATTTGCGATTGTAGCATCGCACACAGTTTCTTCGAAGGGTCTCTGATCGTAGTGTCACGTTAGCAGCATCCTGCAGTAGTGGAACTTGATGCTTGCTATGCTTGTGGCCATGATGCCAATATGAATTATGCTTATGGAGATGAACTTGCTATAGTTCCTTGTGTTAAACATGAAATTGTTGCTATTGCACCTATGCATGATAGTCCTATTATCTTTTTGAATCCTCCAAACGACACTATATCAGAGAAATTTGCACTTATTAAGGATTACATTGATGGGTTGCCTTTTATGGTTGGACATGATAATTTTGATGAATGTAATATGCATGTGCTTGCTGCTCCTACTTTCAATTATTATGAGAGAGGGCCTACATCTACGCCTCTCTATGTTTCCAACACGAAAGAATTGCAAGAAACTTTTTATGCTATGTATTGGCCTTTACCTGATGTGCATGAATTGTTCTTGTATGACATGCCGATGCATAGGAAGAGAGTTAGACTTCATCATTGCATGATATATGTTTCTTTGTGCTCATTACTAAATGCCAAATCATTGCTAATTCAAATTGGCTTTGATATACCCTGGGATCCGGGTGGATCCATTACTTGAGCACTTTATGCCTACCTTAATGGCTTTAAAGAAAGCGCTGCCGGGAAGACAACCCGAAAGTTTTAGAGAGTCATTATTTATGTTGAGTTCTTTTATAAAGTTTAGAAACAAAAAAATATAGAGGGGAATTTAAACTTCACAAAAATAAAAGTGAAAGTGAGAAGGACGAGCACCGTGGAAGCGGGAGCATGCCTCGAACTTTGTTCATGCCCATGGAAACTTTGTGAATCTTGAATTACAGAAACTTTTCAACCAAATTAATTATCCCCTTGTACAAATCCTTTGTATTGTAAAATTATTTTGCCAAGGTTTGCCTTTAGGATGATTATATTGCTTTTTGGTATGTGTGTTGCAGAAACAGAAACTTTGGCTGTAGCACGTGAATTTTCATTTTTTTTACTGGAACATCAAAAGGTTCTGAAACATTCTGCACACCATTTATATACAAATTGTTTATTTTTTCCTAATTTTTCAGAATTTTTGGAGTACCATAAGTATGGTAGATGTTCAGATTGCTACAGACTGTCCTGTTTAAAACAGATTCTGTTTTTTGATGCACTGTTTTGCTTGTTTTGATGAAACTATCGATTTTATCGGTGGTATAAGCCATGGAAAAGTTATATTACAGTAGCTACAATGCAAAAACAAAATATGAATTGGTTGCCAACAGTACTTAGAGTAGTGATTTGGTTTATTATATTAACGGATCAGACCGAGTTTTTGTTGAGTTTTGTGTGGATGAAGTGAGCAAAGATCGAGGAGGTCTCGATATGAGGAGAAGGAGGGGAGGTAAGAGATCAAGCTTGGGGATGCCCTAGGCACCCCAAGTAAATATTAAAGGAGGCTCAAGCATCCAAGCTTGGGGATGCCCCGAAAGGCATCCCATCTTTCTTCAACAAGTATCGGTATGTTTTCGTCTTTGTTTTGTTCATGTGATATGTGTGAATCTTGGAGCGTCTTTTGTGTTTAGTTTTCATTTTTCTCTTATGCACCATGCTGGTATGAGATAGTCCATGGTTGATTTATAGAATGCTCATTGCACTTCACTTATATCTTTTGAGTATGTCTTTATAGAATGCTTCATGTGCTTCACGTATATCATTTGAAGTTTGGATTGCCTGTTTCTCTTTGCATAGAAAACCGTTATTTGAAGAATGCTATTTTGCTTCACTTATATTTATTAGAGCATGGCCTTTTATAGAAAGAGTTAAACTCTCATGCTTCACTTATATCCATTTAGAGAGTTAACAGGAATTGGTCAATTGCATGGTTAGTCATAAAATCCTACATAAAACTTGTGGATCACTGAATATGGTATGTTTGATTCCTTGCAATAGTTTTGCAATATAGAGATGGAATATGTGGGAGGTACTAGTAAACGGTTGTGGTTAGTAATATTGGTGTTAAGGTTTGTGATTCCCGAAGCATGCACGTATAGTCTCTCGTTATGCTATGAAGTTGGAGCATGATTTATTATTGATATGAGTAGCGGTCGGGGACGAGCGATGGTCTTTTCCTACCAATCTATCCTCCTAGGGGCATGCATAGTAGTACTTTGCTTCGAGGGCTAATAAACTTTTGCAATAAGTGTATGAGTTCTTTATGACTAATGTGAGTCCATGGATTATACGCGCTCTTACCTTTCTGCAATTTGCTAGCCTCTACGGTACCGTGCATTGCCCTTTCTCACCTCGAGAGTCGGTGCAAACTTCGCCGGTGCATCCAAACCCCGTGATATGATATGCTCTATCACACACAAGCCTTATTATATCTTCCTCAAAATAGCCACCATACCTACCTATTATGTCCTTTCCATAGCCATTCCGAGATATATTGCCATGCAACTTCCACCGCTTCCGTTTTGATGACTTGAGCATTTATTTTCATATTGGTTTGCATGATCATATAGCTGACATAGTAGTTGTGGCTCAGCCACGGTGCATCATTTTTTATACATGTTACGCTAGATCATTGCACCTCCTGGTACACTGCTAGAGGCATTCATATAGAGTCATATTTTTGTTATAGTTATCGAGTTGTAAGTAAATAGAAGTGTGATGGTCATCAATTTTAATTATTAGAGCATTGCCCCAGTGAGAAAAGGATGATGGAGACTATGATTCCCCCACAAGTCGGGATGAGACTCCGAACAATGAGAAAAAAATAAAAAAAATAAAAGAAAAAGAGAGAAGGGGCATGCTAGTTCCACACTTGTGCCTCAAAGTAGCACCATGTTTTTCAAATGGAGAGTCTCCTATGTTGTCATTTTCATACACTTGTGGGAATATTTCATTATAGGATTGGATGCACACCCATATAGTTTTCATGATGAGCTTTCATACACTTATTGCTCTTAGTGCATTCATGGCAATCCCTACTCCTAGCATTGATATCAATTGATGGGCATCTCCATAGCCCGATGGTTAGCCGCGTCGATGTGAGACTTTCTTGCTTTTTTGTCTTCTCTATATTTACCCCTATCACCATACTCTATTCCACCCATAGTGCTATATCCATCGCTTGCTCTCATGTATTGCGTGGGAGTTGAAAAAGCTGAAGCGCGTCAAAAAGTATGAACCAATTGCTCGACTTGTCATCGGGGTTGTGCATGATAAATACTTTGTGGTAAGAAGATAGAGCATGACAAGACTATATGATTTTGTAGGGATAACTTTCTTTAGCGTTGATATTTTGAAAGACATGATTGTTTTTTCGGATGCCTGAGTATTGATGTCTTTATCTGAAATTATAGACTATTGCTTTGAATAACTCGTGTCTTAATATTCATGCCAGGATTAGATATATGATCAAGTTTATGCTAGGTAGCATTCCACATCAAAAATTATCCTTTTTATCATTTACCTACTCGAGGACGAGCATGAATTAAGCTTGGGGATGCTGATACATCAACGTCGTATCTATAATTTTTGATTGCTTCATGCCAATATTATACAACTTTTATACACTTTTGGCAACATTTTATATGATTTATTTGGACTAACATATTGATCCAGCTCCCAGTGCCAGTTCATGTTTGTTGCATGTTTTTTGTTTCACAGAAAATCCATATCAAACAAAGTCCAAACGCGATAAAAATTTACGGAGAACTATTTTGGAATATATGTGATTTTTGGGACTTGGAATCAATACAAACATCGACCCACAGTGACCACAACCCACCAGGGCGCACCGGGCACCCCCTGGGCGCCCAGGTGTCTTATGCCCTCCTCGTAAGTCAGTTGGGGCCCTTCTATGGCCGCAAGAAAGATAATTTATGGAAAAAATCATGTAAAAATTTCAGCGCAATCGGAGTTATGGATCTCCGGGAATTTAAGAAACGGTGAAGGGCCAGATCTAGGGAACGCGAAACAGAAGAGAATAGAGAGGGAGATCCAATCTCGGAGGGGTTCCCGCCCCTCCGCCGCCATGAAGGCCATGGAGTAGAGGGGGAACTCTCCTCCCATCTAGGGGGAGGCCAAGTAAGAATAAGAAGGAGGGGGGCTCTCTCCCCCTCTCTCCTGGTGGCGCTGGATCGTGATGACGATCTACATCAACAATCTTGCTACCGTCAACACAAACTCTCTCCCCCTCTATGCAGTGGTGTAACTCCCCTTCTCCCCGCTATAATGTCTACTTAAACATGGTGCTCAAATCCATATATTATTTCCCAATGATATTTGGCTATCCTATGATATTTGAGTAGATCCGTTTTATCCTGTGGGTTAATCGTGATCTTGGTTGGTATGATTGTATATTTTATTTATGGTGCTGTCCTACGGTGCCCTCCGTCTCGCGCAAACTTGAGGGGTCCCGTGTAGGGTGTTGGAATATGCTCATAGTTTGCTTATTTTCGGTGTTGCGGGGGTGATAGCAGCCTAAATGCGGATGAGTGGGTTATGGAGTATGGGAGTAAAGAGGACTTGATACTTAATGCTATGGTTGGGTTTCACAACCTAAATGATCTTTAGAAGTTGCGGATGCCTTCTAGGTGTCCGATCATAAGTGCATATGATCCAAGTAGAGAAAGTATGTTAGCTCATGCCTCTCCCTCATATAGAATTACAAGAATAATTACCGATACTTGTTATCGATTGCCTAGGGACAAATGACTTTCTTGTTGACAAAAGCTATCCACTTTTATTACCTTGCAATTTACTCGTAGGTTTATTCTTGCAAAATAGTTTCATACTTGTTTTAGGTAAAGCAAACGTTAACTGTGCGTAGAGTTGTATCGGTGTCGATAGAACTTGAGGGAATATTTGTTCTACCTTTAGCTCCTCGTTGGGTTCGACACTCTTATTTATCGAAGATGGCTACAAACGATCCCTTATACCTGTGGGTTATCAAAGAATCACTATTATGCGCATGAAATCTTTGACCGCACTTGGGCCATACTTTCTCATCTCTACAGTGCTGAAGACCTCAAGCAGATGGACTTTCAGCAGAACATTGACTGGGCTCAACCTCCCTCGAAGAAATTCAAGAAGGTCAAAGTTCCTCAGCTGGTCACAATTTCATATTATTCATCGCGTGAGACGGATGAAGCTGAAGATCTCAACGACACTGCGGCAGGCCCTACTTCAACAAACGGCCTCGACAATGCTGGCGCTCCTCCATCGACTTCATGATGATATTCTTCAGGGGCGTTAGTCCTCATTTTTTCATCCCTTTTGGTCATTCGATGACAAAGGGGGAAAAACTTGTGTTAGTCTTCAAGCGGGTCTTATACATGTGCTGTTTATTTGTTAAGTTAGAACTCTCGCTCTTTTGAAGTGTTTGATTGGTCGAGTTGTAAACTTAAGTCCGATGGAGGTCTGATACTTCTGAAACTACTTTCTGCTTGCTTATTTCCTCAAGTACCTTAATGCGCGCATGCTGAATTACGTCAGACACCATATTTCATCACTTCAAATTCTTCATATTATATGTTAATTGCGTTTAGGAATTACAAGATATAGGGGGTGATCTCCATGATATTACTCTACAATGTGCATTTGCAATCCAAAGCAAATTCCTCAAATATGCACATCTTCAGGGGGAGTTCTTCTATATCTTGCAATCAAATTCCTCAATATTAGTCTTTACACTTCATATGTTTATCCCATTGAAAACTTAACCTATTTGCCATCAATCACCAAAAAGAGGGAGATTGTAAGTGCATCTAGTGCCCCTTAGGGATTTTGGTGTATTGAATACTTATAGGTTAAGGGACTAATGTGTTTGTGAGTGTACACAGGTTCTATAAGTCTCTGAGGAGTTTGATATTTACGAAGAAATACGTCCCCTAAAAATGAATGTCTTCAATTGAAGACTTTGGTTTTCTGAAGACTTTGAAAATGAGGAAATTGGTGTGACCTTGAAGACTTTGATATTTATACGAGGATTATGTAGCGTGAACACTTTTGTTTTCGTAGTTTAATTTTCTCGGTCATAGGAAACACCATATTGTTAAAGGGGGTCGAGGTAAAACTAAGGAAAAGTTTCCAAGTGATGCTCATCTCAAAGACTAGACATGCCCAATCCTTTCGAGTGAAGCCTTTGGAAATCTCATACAGTTCAGTCAATTTCTTCAGTGATAGAGACGAAGATCTTCTGTTCTCATAGGAATTTGTTCTGAATGAGGAGTTAGGAATTCGCCAGTGCTAATTGCCTACAAGTGAGGAACATGATAGCCCTGAGGAATTGGAGAGCTCAAATTTCCGACCTTTGCTTTTCTACGCGCCAGTTGTCCCAAATATCTTATCCACTTAACGGTCATATCCTTGAAGGGCATTTAGTTCTTATCATGTCGGGCTCCTCGCTGACTATAAATAGCCGCCCCCTCAACCACTAGCTGGTTGGCTACTCCGAGAGAAACTGACACTTGTCGTTGAGAGCATCGCATCCTCTGAGGACTTTGAGAGAAAATCATCAGTGAGGAAAAACCCAAACCCAACACCGAAAACCCAAAGTGATTGAGCATCACTGAAGAGATTGTTCCTGTGTGGAATTGATGCTTGTTACCTTTGATGACTGTGCATCTTCCAGACGGTTAGGTGTCATGGTCTAGAGCATCCAAGAGGAATTGTGGATCACCGAGTGACCAAGTATTTGAAGGTTGGGAAGTCACCTGTGAAGACTTACCACGAGTGATTGGGCGAGGTCTGTGTGACCTTGGCTCAAGGAGAATACAGTAAGGACTGTGTGTCCTTTAGTTTAAATACCAAGCTGCTCCAACCAGACGTACAACTGTCACAACCGTTGGAACTGGTCTACCAAATCATTTTCTTCACCGAGCTTGGTATTACTCACGAGTTATCTGCCCCATACACTCCTATCATGGGGAAACATGGCCACCTATGGGACCATCGGCCCCTTGTGGTTCTGCAGGGGGAAGAGCACATTGCACAAAGAGTGGAGGGTGCAGGGGCAGCACGGCAGTGATCACACGGGCAGTTTTACCCAGGTTCGGGCCGCCGCGAGGCGTAAAAACCTACTCTTGCTTTGGTGGATTGATGAGGGGACCGTAGTGGAGACGCATCGCTCTAGCCCGGCAAACTGGACTCGGGGCAAGAGCACCTACGCGCGTATGAGAGTACAGGGGTCTGAATCCTTTCTAAGTGCCACGACCCTCCTTTTATAGATCAAGGGGTCACCACAATAGCAAATCAGTCATTGAGTACTAATTAGATAGCAAACAGTTCTATCATACCTAACTCTGCGGACATGACAGAGCGCATTAAATGCACCGCTTAGTGTCACATCGTAGCGCAGCCCGGCAAGCCTTGCCGGGTAGTTCGGCCACCTTCTCACCTGCCTGCGTGACACGTCTCTGGACATGTGTCATTTGGATGTGATTTCCTTTGGAAGTGGCTGCCATGTGCCAACACTACACAAAAAAGACACATCCGTGACATTTTGGGCCAAACGAATTTTTTTATGTCATACTTATGACACTTCTATGACGATAATTGTGACAAAACCCGGTATCATCATAGATGTGGTGGGCTCCTACTTCTATGAAAAAAATCATGACAGAAAATGGGCTTTTCGTCCTGGGTGGGCCGGAGACGTAGCTGCATGACATTCTTTGGGCCGTCCATGATGGAAAAAAACCATGGTAGAAGCGAGGGCGAGGAAAATATCGGGGAGTTCCCGGTTACGGTGGGTGGTCGGGGCCGAGCGATTCGTGTTTCTCTCGTACATGTACACGCGTGGGTGCGAGGTGTTGGGGTCTAACTAAACCTGAGCGATTGCATTGCAGGCTACGCGTTACTGAACCTGAGCGATCGATCGATGGCTGTTAACTGAACCCGATCGAGCGATTCCTTCGCTACTGCTGCTAACTGAAGCTGATTGAACCTGCTGCCTCTTGATGAAAGTGAGCGTTGTTGGGGGGGTTTGGATGAACAGTTCCCGGTGGGGGGTTGGATGAACAGGACCCCGTGGTAGTAGAGGTCAGTGCCCCTGGATGAATAGGACCCTGATCGAGCCGGTTGGGGGTGGATGAACAGGACCCCGTGGAGGGCTAGATGAACAGGACCCCGTGGAGGGCTGGTTGAACAGTAGCCGGTGGAGGGCTGGATGAACAGTAGCCCGTGGAGGGGTGGTTGAACAGGGCCCCGTGGAGAGGGCTAGTTGAACAATAGCCGGTGGAGGCTAGATGAACAGTGGCTGGTGGAGGCAGGATGGGAGACGCCGTGGATGAATAGTCGCAGATGGAGGCTGGAGGAGGTCGATAGTGGATGAATAGTAACCCATGGAGGCAGTCAACGATGGAGATGAATAGTATCCCGTGGAGTCCCATTTTGCGGTACGTCACACCTCTCCCGATGAACAGGACCCATGTTTCGACCGTAGCGCTCCAACACGAGTCCGTTTCCTCCGTTTTACGGTACGCCACACCCCTCCCGATCAACAGGACCCCATTTCGACCGTAGGAGGTCCAAGAGAAGTCCGTTTCCTCCATTTTGTGGTACGCCAGACCCCTCCAGATGAAGAGGATCTTGTTTCGACTGTGGCCGGTCGAAGACAAGGTCGTTTCCTCTGTTCTGTTGTACGCTAGGCCTCATTTCGATAGGCTGTTCCGTCCAAGACGGTTGGCTCCCGATGAACACGACGTATCCGTTGCCTCCCGATGAACACGACGCATTATGTTGCCTCCCCATGAACACGACGACGACGTAGTTTCTCCTTCTGACTAAGCCATGTTCATAAGCCCTGGCCGTACGTATGAGTGAATAGGTGTCCGAGACCCCGCCCGTATGCACGTATGTGGCCGTATTTACTTTCTTGCACCCTGGCTGTACATACGTGTACATGCTACATGCGCGCCTCTACTACGACACGTGCCCTTCCTTACATGGCCACGGTTCATCGCTGCAGCCTGCAGACAGACCGATCGTATGTACGTACATGTTCGTGACTAGAATGACAACGCTACATATGCTTCGACTAGGTGGGTCCCGACTGTCAGGCACTTCCCTGCATGCGAAGATGTAGCTGGTGAGTCTCAGCAGTCAGTGGGCGAATCATTTTTTGCCCGTAATATGGACGCACTTCCTTGTGTACGAAGATGTAGCTGGTGGGTCCCAGCAGTCAGGCAAAAACATTTTTTCATGAAATACGGTGGCCCATATGGTGGGTCCCTACTGTCAGGTGGAGGAATCATTATTTTCCGTGTAATAAGGAGGCACTTCCTTGCTGCGGCCGTGGACCCAGCTATCGGCCTCTCCACGTACAATACTCTTTCGATATAAGTCATTCCTTGACCACATTGACCATGCCGCACCGAGAGCACCAAGGCGGTGGACGACGGCGAGGCCTAGGAAGGGGACGACGCAGAGCCGGGGAAGATGGCAGTGGATTCCCACGCGGAGAGGCGTACAAGGGTTCACTGGTTCGGCTGCGGTGTGAGGCTACCGTCATCGCAAAATAACAGGGGGTGTGGGTAAGTAGAGGGATGGCCTGGCCATCGGTGGGAGTAGTAGGGGGCAGTGAGGCCTCCATGGCATCACAGCCGGCCACGGGAGGCATGAGCACATGGCACGACTGGCGCTGGTTTGGGTGGCTGGAGCAAGAAGACCAGAGGTTGAGGAAGCACTACGGCCATTGGATGGACATCGTACGGTCACTGGAGCTAGAATTGCTCATATTGAATAAGTTGACAAAGCCATCCGTCCGCGACAACTTAGTAGGCCCACAGGTCAGCCTCCCACTATGGTGGGTCCCAGCTAGCACGGGGTATTCATTTTTTTGTGCGTAATAAGAAGGCACTTCCTTGCATGCGAAGATATAGCCGGTGGGTCCGACCAGTCAGCGGGGGGAACGTTTTTTTCACGAAATATAGAGGCCCTTCCGGTGGGTCCCAGCTGTCAGGTGGAGGAATCATTATTTTGCGCGTAATAAGGAGGCATTTCCTTGCATGCGGCCGTGGACCCAGCTGTCAGCCTCTCCACGCGCAGTCTACTTCCGATGGATGTCGTTCGTTGACCATGTTGACCACTCCGCGCCGAGCGCATCCAAGGTGGTTGACGACGGCAAGGCCCCGGACAGCAACAAGCCGGAGATAGGAAGACGCGGGAGTAGAGTCGTAGACGAAGAGGTGTACGAGGGTTAACTATTTCTGGTGCGGTGTGGTTCGGCAGTCGGTGGAGAAGAACAGGAGGGGTGGAGGGATGGCCTGGCCAACGGTGGGGTAGAGCTTCACAACGAATCGTGCTAAGTAGAGCTGCTAGCAGCAAGAGGCGGGAGCAGGTGGTCCCGGTGGCGCTGGAGGAAGAAAACGAGAGATTGAAGATGGATGCCTGTCGTTGGATGTAAATCCAACGGCTAACGATGTCAGATTCATTTGTTGACTAAGTTGACAACGACTTGCGTTGGCTTCGACCTATTGGCCCACATTTCTGCCTCCAAAAATGTGGCACGTATTCAACCCATTTTTTCAGAATTTATAGTTGATTTGATCTTTTTTTTAAATTACAGTCCATTTGCTGGGCTGGGTGAACAAATAATGTAGCGTCCATGCGGCCCATTTATTTTTTTCCTAAAAAACTACAGGCCATTTGCACTTTCTCGAAATACACGATTTTGCTGGGCTGATTCTAATTATAATGTTGGGTTGGGCGCAGCAATGTTATCAAAAAATAAACAGGGGATGAGCATTTTGTTATAAATATATTTAAATAATAAGTGATTTATTATTACATTGGTCCTTAAATCTTACCAAGCTTTTGTACACAATTACCAGGATTTTCATTGCCAAAAACTCCAGGATTTTATTGTTAAGAAATTATTTTTATAAGTTAATAAGATGTCGGATATTGTTTTCTTACGTATGTAAGTATCTGTTAAATATATGATGACATTAACTATAATATATATAATAACATATAAAATAATTTAAATATATATAATATAGCTAGAAGGGAAACATAAGTTGAAGGAGGCGTTCCTATTCTTATATAGGAAAATAGAACAGACCTCTACGTTTTCTTCAAAAAAATACATAAATTGGGTTGCCGATGTTTCAGGAAAAATAAAACCTCGGATGGGAGGTTGCTAAGTCTCGAGCTTGCGTTGGTTTTCCCCGAAGAGGAGAGGATGATGCAGCACAGTAGCGTAAGTATTTCCCTCAGTTTTTGAGAACCAAGGTATCAATCCAGTAGGAGGTCACGCTCAAGTCCCTCGTACCTGCACAACACGATAGCAACTCGCAACCAACGCTTAGGGGTTGTCAATCCCTTGACGGTTACTTACGAGAGTGAGATCTGATAGAGATAATATTTTTGGTATTTTTGATATAAAGATGCAAAGTAAAAAGTAAAGGCAAAGTAAAAACAAAGCAAGTAAATAAAGTGATATAGATTGATATGATGAGAATAGACCCGGGGGCCATAGGTTTCACTAGTGGCTTCTCTCAAGAGCATAAGTATTCTACGGTGGGTGAGCAAATTACTGTTGAGCAATTGATAGAATCGAGCATAGTTATGAGGTTATCTAGGTATGATCATGTATATAGGCATCACGTCCGAGACAAGTAGATCGAAACGATTCTACATCTACTACTATTACTCCACTCATCGACCGCTATCCAGCATGCATCTAGAGTATTAAGTTAAAAACAGAGTGACGCCTTAAGCAAGATGACATGATGTAGAGGAATAAATCCATGCAATATGATAAATACCCCATCTTGTTATCCTCGATGGCAACAATACAATATGTGCCTTGCAACTCTTTCTGTCATTGAGTAAGGACATCGCAAGATTGAACCCAAAGCCATGCACTTCTCCCATTGCAAGAACTACCAATCTAGTTGGCCAAACCAAATGGATAATTCGAAGAGACTTGCAAAGATAACTCAATCATACATAAAAGAATTCAGAGAAGAATCAAATATTTTCCATTGATAAGTTGGATCATAAACCCACAATTCACCGGTCTCAACAAACACACCGCAAAAAGAAGATTACATCAAATAGATCCCCACGAGAGAGGGGGAGAACATTGTATTCAGATCCAAAAAGAGAGAAGAAGCCATCTAGCTACTAGCTATGGACCCGAAGGCCTGAAGTAAACTACTCACACTTCATCGGAGGGGCTATGGTGTTGATGTAGAAGCCCTCCATGGTGGATGCCCCCTCCGGCGGAGCTCCGGAACAGGCCCCAAGATGGGATCTCGTGGATATAGAAGGTTGCGGCAGTGGAATTAGGTTTTTGGCTCCCTCCTTGATCATACGGGGATACGTAGGTATATATAGGAGGAAGGAGTACGTCGCTGGAGCTCCGAGGGGCCCACGAGGTAGGGGGCGCGCCCTCCACCCTCATGACCTCCTCGGAAGCTTCTTGGAGTAGGGTCCAAGTCTCCTGGATCACGTTCGGTGAGAAAATCACGTTCCCGAAGGTTTCATTCCGTTTGGACTCTGTTTGACACTCTGTTTCTTCGAAATACTGAAATAGGCAAAAAAACTGCAATTCTGGGCTCGGCCTCCGGTTAATAGGTTAGTCCCAAAAATAATATGAAAGTGGAAAATAAAGCCCAATATAGTCCAAAACAGTAGATAAAGTAGCATGGAGCAATCAAAAATTATAGATACGTTGGAGACGTATCAAGCATCCCCAAGCTTAATTCCTGCTCGTCCTCGAGTAGGTAAATGATAAAAAAGAATTTTTGATGCGGAGTGATACTTTGGCATAATTTCAATGTAAATCTTCTTAATCATGGTATGAATATTCAGATCCGAAAGATTCAAGATAAAAGTTCAAATTGACATAAAAATAATAATACTTCAAGCATACTAATCAAACAATTATGTCATCTCAAAATAACATGGCCAAAGAAAGTTCATCCCTAAAAAATCATATAGTTAGGCTATGCTTCATTTTCGTCACACAAAGATGTTCCCAGCTTCTATACCCCCGATGACAAGCCAAGCAATTGTTTCATACTCAAATAATCTCAAACTCTTTCAACCTTCACGCAATACATGAGCGTGAGCCAGGGATATAGCACTATGGGTGGAATAGAATATGATGATGGGGATTGTGTGGAGAAGACAAAAAAGGAGAAAGTCTCATATTGACGAGGATAATCAACGGGCTATGGAGATGCCCATCAATTGATGTCAACATGAGGAGTAGGGATTGCCATGCAACGGATGCACTAGAGCTATGAATGCTCAACAAAAGAAAACTAGTGGGTGTGCATCCAACTCGCTTGCTCACGAAGACCTAGGGCATTTTGAGGAAGCCCATCATTGGAATATACAAGCCAAGTTCTATAATGAAAAATTCCCACTAGTATAAACAAGACAATTTATGAGACTCACTATATGAAAAACATGGTGCTACTTTGAAGCACAAATATATGAGACTCACTACATGAAGAACAAGGTGCTATTTTGAAGCACGAGTGTGGTAAAAGGATAGTAACATTGCCCCTTCTCTCTTTTTCTCTCATTTTTTTATTGTCCTTTCTTTTTTTATTGGCCTTTATTTTTTTATTGGCCTTTCTTTTTTTTATTTCGTCCGGAGTCTCATCCCGACTTGTGGGGGAATCATAGTCTCCATCATCCTTTTCCTCACTAGGGCAATGCTCTAATAATGATGATCATCACACTTCTATTGATTAGAACATAAGGATTACAACTCGAAACTAGAACAAGATATGACTCTATATGAATGCCTCCGGCGGTGTACCGGGATGGTGCAATGAATCAAGAGTGACATGTATGGAAAATAATGCATGGTGGCTTTGCCACAAATACGATGTCAACTACAAGATCATGCAATGGCAATATGACAAAAGTAATGCATGTCACGATGATGATGGTGGAAGTCGCATGCCAATATATCTCGGAATGGCTATGGAAATGCCATGATAGGTAGGTATGGTGGCTGTTTTGAGGAAGATAAAAGGAGGTTTATGTGTGATAGAGCGTATCGTATCACGGGGTTTGGATGCACCGGCGAAGTTTGCACCAACTCTCAAGGTGAGAAAGGGCAATGCACGGTACCGAAGAGGCTAGCAAAGGCGGAAAGGCGAGAGTGCGTATAATCCATGGACTCAACATTAGTCAAAAGAACTCATATACTTATTGCAAAAATTTAGAAGTCATCAAAAATTCAAATACTACGCTCATGCTCCTAGGGGGGTAGGTTGGTAGGAAAAGACCATCGCTCGTCCCTGACCGCCACTCATAAGGATGCACAAGCCAGGTACACATCATGTTTCAAATTTGTTACACATCTTTAACCATACGTGCATGCTACGGGATTTGCTAACTTCAACACAAGTATTTCTCAAATTCACAACTATTCAAATAGGAGGACTTTGATATTATCACCTCCATATCTCAAAACAATTATCAAGCATCAAACTTAATTTAATTTACTCAAAAAAGAAAGTTTCACAAATCTTGAATACCAAGTATATTAACATTAAGCAAATTACCATGCTATTAATGACTCTCAAAATAATCTAAGTGAAGCATGAGAGATCGAGTTTCTTTAAAACAAATCCACCACCGTGCTCTAAAAGATCTAAGTGAAGCACTACAGCAAAAATTATCACGCTCTAAAGATATAAGTGAAGCACATAGAGAAAAGCTATCAAGCTCAAAAGGTATAAGTGAAGCACATAGAGTATTCTAACAAATTCCAAATCATGTATGGCTCTCTCAAAAGGTGTGTACAGCAAGGATGATTGTGGTAAACTAACAAGCAAAGACACAAATAATACAAGACGCTCCAAGCAAAACACATATCATGTTGGTGAATAAAAATATAGCTCCAAGTAAATTACCGATGGAAGTGGGCAAAAGAGGGGATGCCTTCCGGGGCATCCCCAAGCTTTGACTTTTTGGTGTCCTTGGATTATATTGGGGGTGCCATGGGCATCACCAAGCTTAGGCTCTTGCCACTCCTTGTTCCATAATCCATCAAAAGAATTCACCCAAAACTTGAAAACTTCACAACACAAAACTCAACAGAAATCTCGTGAGCTCCGTTAGAGAAAGAAAACAAAAGACTACTTCAAGGTACTGTAATGAACTCATTCTTTATTTATATTGGTGTTAAACCTACTGTATTCCAACTTCTCTATGGTTTATAAACTAATTTACTAGCCATAGATTCATCGAAATAAGCAAACAACACACGAAAAACAGAATCTGTCAAAAACAGAACAGTCTGTAGTAATCTGTAACTAACGCAAACTTATGGAACTCGACAAATTCTACCAAAATAGGAAGTCCTGAACAATTTGCTTATTGATCAGCAGAAAAAAGAATCAATGCAAAATCACGTTCCTGTGATTTTTCATAACTAAATTCGTGCGCGCAAAGTTTCTGTTTTTCAGCAGAATCAAATCAACTATCATCGTAGGTTATCCTATAGGTCTTACTTGGCACAAACACTAATTAAAACATAAAACCACATCCAAACATAAGTTAGATGGATTATTTATTCCTAAACAGAACCAAAAACAAAAAACACAAAATAAAATTGGGTTGCCTCCCAACAAGCGCTATCGTTTAACGCCCCTAGCTAGGCATTGAGATTATGATGATGCTCACATGAAAGATAGGAATTGAAGCACAAAGAGAGCATCATAAAACATGTGACAAACACACTTAAGTCTAGCATACTTCCTATGCATAGGCATCTTGTAAGCAAACAAATTATCAAGGCAAGCAAGAACTAGCATATGCAAGGAAGAACAAAGAGATGATAGCAATCTCAACATGAAGAGAGGTAATTTAGTAACATGAAAACTTCTACAACCATATTTTCCTCTCTCATAATAATTACATGTAGGATCATAAGCAAATTCAACAATATAGCTATCACAAAACATATTCTTAACACGATCCACATGTATGCAAAGTTGACACTCTTCCAAAATAGTGGGATTAACATTAACTAAAGTCATGACCTCTCCAAACCCACTTTTATCAGAAACTTCATAAGATTGAACATTATCCAAATATGTGGGATCTAAAGTTGACACTCTTCCAAACCCACTTTCAATATTATTGCAAACACTATTATCAATCTCATATTCATCATGGGGATTAAATAAATTTTCAAGATCATAAGAAGAATCACCCCAATCATGATCATTGCAACAAGTAGAGAACATAGCAAAACTAGCATCCCCAAGCTTAGGGTTTTGCATCTTATTAGCACAATTGACAACAAAAGATTTTATAATAAAATCATTCCAATCATGCTCTTTATTCAAAGATCTATCGTGAGTCACTTCACGGATTTTAGGCAAAGCCTTATAAAGATAATCTAGTGCATCCAAATTACTAGGAATTGGTTCATCATAATTGGATCCCTTAAAAAGATTGGCAAGCGGATCAAGATCCATGGACTTTTAGCGAGCGAAGATGCAAGCAAAAAGAAGGTACAAGCAAACATAAGATCGAACGGAAGAAGGGTGAATAAAACGTCAAGGGTGAAGTGGGGGAGAGGAAAACCAGAGGCAAATGGCAAATAATGTAATGAGAGAGATAGGGATTGTGATGGGTACTTGGTATGTTGACTTTTGCGTAAGCCTCCCCGGCAACGGCGCCAGAAATTCTTCTTGCTATGTCTCGATCTTGCGTTGGTTTTCCTGGAAGAGGAGAGGATGATGCAGCACAGTAGCGTAAGTATTTCCCTCAGTTTTTGAGAACCAAGGTATCTATCAAGTAGGAGGTCACGCGCAAGTCCCTCGTACCTGCACAACACGATAGCAACTCGCAACCAACGCTTAGGGGTTGTCAATCCCTTCACGGTTACTTACGAGAGTGAGATCTGATAGAGATAATATTTTTGGTATTTTTGATATAAAGATGCAAAGTAAAAAGTAAAGGCAAAGTAAAAAAAAAGCAAGTAAATAAAGTGATATAGATTGATATGATGAGAATAGACCCGGGGGCCATAGGTTTCACTAGTGGCTTCTCTCAAGAGCATAAGTATTCTACGGTGGGTGAACAAATTACTGTTGAGCAAATGATAGAATAGAGCATAGTTATGAGGTTATCTACGTATGATCATGTATATAGGCATCACGTTTGAGACAAGTAGATCAAAACGATTTTGCATCTACTACTATTACTCCACTCATCGACCGCTATCCAGCATGCATCTAGAGTATTAAGTTAAAAACAGAGTAACGCCTTAAGCAAGATGACATGATGTAGAGGAATAAATTCATGCAATATGATAAATACCCCATCTTGTTATCCTCGATGGCAACAATACAATACGTGCCTTGCAACTCTTTCTGTCACTGAGTAAGGACACCACAAGATTGAACCCAAAGCCATGCACTTCTCCCATTGCAAGAACTACCAATCTAGTTGGCCAAACCAAACGGATAATTCGAAGAGACTTGCAAAGATAACTCAATCATACATAAAAGAATTTAGAGAAGAATCAAATATTTTCCATAGATAAGTTGGATCATAAACCCACAATTCATCGGTCTCAACAAACACACCGCAAAAATAAGATTACATCGAATAGATCTCCACGAGAGAGGGGGAGAACATTGTCTTGAGATCCAAAAAGAGCGAAGAAGCCATCTAGCTACTAGTTATGGACCCGAAGGTCTGAATTAAACTACTCACACTTCATCAGAGGGGCTATGGTATTGATGTAGAAGCCCTCCGTGGTGGATGCCCCCTCCGACGGAGCTCCGGAACAGGCCCCAAGATGCGATCTCATGGATACAGAAGGTTGCGGCTGTGGAATTAGTTTTTTGGCTCCCTCCCTAATCATACATGGATACGTAGGTATATATAGGAGGAAGGAGTACGTCGGTGGAGCTCCGAGGGGCCCACGAGGTAGGGGGCGCGCCTAGGGGGGCACGCCCTCCACCCTCGTGACCTCCTCGGAAGCTTCTTGGAGTAGGGTCCAAGTCTCCTGGATCACGTTCGGTGAGAAAATCACGTTCCCGAAGGTTTCATTCCGTTTGGACTCCGTTTGATATTCCGTTTCTTTGAAATACTGAAATAGGCAAAAAACAGCAATTCTGGGTTGGGCCTCCGGTTAATAGGTTAGTCCCAAAAATAATATAAAAGTGGAAAATAAAGCCCAATATAGTCCAAAACAGTAGATAAAGTAGCATGGAGCAATCAAGAATTATAGATACGTTGGAGACGTATCAGAGGTCCATAGGCTGGTCGATACATGACGACCCTCAAGAAAATACAAACAGGCATTTCATGGGATGCGCATGTTAAAAAAGAAAGCCTAGACCGGGGCAGCCCAAAACCCAGCTGATACTTGCTGCCCCAGTGATAATAAATGATACCTGCCAGCACTCCGGTTTCGTTGTGAATTTATCTCCTATAGTAACTACATTGAAGCACCTAAAAAAATGTAACTATGTTGACAAACCAGTGGGACCCAACGTCAGTATAGCATTAGGAGGAAGTATTTTTTCGATGAGGCACTTGCTTGCATACGGCCATAGACTTGGTGGGTCTCGACTGCCCGCCTCTCCACGTATAGTCCTCTCCAGATTCCTCTCGTTTGTTCAGCATGTTCTCAACGGTAGACAGCAGCGCCGCAGCGAGCGCACAAAGGCGCAGGAGGAGATCTTACCACCTGAGGCTGTGCCTTATTTGTAACGGAAGTACTGAACTAGCCCTATGGCCAAGTGACACTACCTGACAGCTGTTCCGCCCGGGTTCGATTCCACCTGATGCAGGGAAAATATCTCCAAATTTTTTTCCTATGCCATTATTAACACGTGGGTCGCCATTGTCATCTACGCACACCATGCACAACACTTGCCAAAACTTTGTCCCTCGTTTTCTCTACTATTCGCACACTCGACATTGTGTGGGCATTTTGAAAATAACATATCTTTTTGACTGTGCATCATATGAAGATGTGTTATGCATGAATGTTGATCAGCATGATGTTAACTGGTTGGTAGTTTCATTTTCGACCATGAATAAAACTTCCAACGTGATGTTAACCCTGTTTGAAAAGGTCGTGTTAATATAAATGCTCTGCCTCTGAAAGTTGCAGTGTCTTCTCTGAAACTGAACTTGTAGTTTCTTATCTGAAACTGAAACTTGCAGTTTCTTCTCTGAGAATCACATTGTCTGCACTTTTATACTCCTACTACATTTTTTAAGTGCTAAAAATAGATTTCTAGAATTCATAAAATACTTCATATGCTCAATACTGCAAATCTGAAATTCAAATGACATTCATATCTGAAAGTACTCTCAAAATACACAACACGAAACACAATTCACAACCTACAAATACTGACAACCCTAAGCTCCTTCTGACAATTCACAACCTGCCTGACTATTGGGTTGGGGGGCAGTCCCCTCCTATTCCTCAGCGGCAGACAGCCGCCCCATGATAGGATGTGAACGGCGAGGGAGAGGATGGCGGGGAAGCATCATCCGGCCAACTGCTTTTCTCCTCTTGCAGTTGGGTTCGGTCGACAAAGACTCCACTGGCTCGCTCTGGCACGACACCCTCACAAATGGCACCCTGGAGATGCTCGATCCTTCAATCTCTGGTGGATGCTCCATCTGGGATCGATACTCCCACCAACGCTCCCTCACGATCGGATTCGATGAATCTGTTTGCTCCATGTCCCAGAGGAGTAGCTCTATGTACTCCCGTGTGACTCCCTTCGGGAGTATCATCGCCTTTTCGCTCTGTTGCAGATATTTGGCCATGGATGTCGCTGTCGCCGCTAGTTGGTCCTTGTTGTCAAACCAAGACTGTATCTCCAACATCCTAGCTAACTTCACAGGGTCGCCGTCTACGATCCTCACGTATTGATTGTACTCCTCCATCGATGTACTTCTCCACAGCACCTTCACTCGTTGGCGGTGGTTTTTGAATGGAAGAGGAGAGGAGCAGCGCTGGTTTGGGATTAGAACGGGAGAGGAGCGACGCTGGTTTTGGATTGGAACAGGAGAGGAGGGCGGTGGTTTTGAAATGGAAGAGGAGACGAGCGGCGCTGGATTTAGATAGGAACAGGAGAGGACCGATGCTGGTCTTGGAAGAATATTTTGTTTTGCATATTTTGGGTCAAAGTTTGACCATGTACTGTATTTGACAAGAAAAATGTGAATGCATGTCACCAAAAGTTGTATTGTTTGGTTCGTATTTCAATGTACTTTCAAATTATATTATTTTTGCAACGTATAACATATATTTTATTTGTGAAAATTGTGGTCAATTACGACCCAGAATAAAAGGGAGACTAGTTAATGTGGAGTCTCTTTCTTAATTGAAGGGTAAATTTATTTTGATTTTGATCTAGCCACAGTGTGCCAGCCCTCTCGTCCAATCCTAAATCGTTGCTGCACGCTGCTCTCCCTCTTCTCCATTGTAAAACCACCTCCTCTCCTATCCATCATCTCCATTTCAAAACCACTGTCTCGCCTCTCCCTCTTCTCCATTGCAAAACCACCCCCTCTCCTCTCCATCATCTCCATTCCAAAATCACCATCTCGCCTCTCCCTCTTGTCTATTGTAAGACCACCGTCTCTCCTCCCATCTTCCAAAGCTAGCACCGGACCACTCAGAAGGACATTTATGGAGAGGATGCAGCAACGAATCAGGCAGATCGCCGGCGGTGACCAGGCAAAGTTAGCTAGGTTGAAGGAGATCCTTACTTGGTTTGACAATGAGTGGGAGATTTCGAGGATGATGAGGGCCATGTGGCAATGTATGCGAAAGAGCGAGACGGCGGCGATGTACTCCTCGGCGGCAGCCACGCCACAGTCCTTCAAGTTCATCGAGTATCTCCTCTTTGCGATGGAGCAGACAGATTCGCCTGAGGCGAAAGTCAGGCAGAGGTGGTGGGCGTATAGGTCGAAGGTCGAGCACCCAGAGGATAACAAATCTATCGAGTACGGTGTGCCGTTCGTGAGGGTGCAGAGCCAGCCGGAGCCACAAGAGTATTCATTCTCCCACCACAAGAGGAGGCTAGATGGCGCGACATCGCTTCCCCGCCGTTCTCCACAGTTGCCTCGACGCCCGCCTCGTTTCAACGGCGGTGGTAGGGTTTAAGGTAAGCTTCGCACTAACCTAATCTTCCATCTGCTCATGCTTACAATCAGTGTGACAGCTAATGAAAATCATGCTTATAATCAGTCTCCGAGTACTACGCCAATCACCCTAAAATACCTCCGGACCTTTGGGTCAAAGTTGTGACACTGTGTACAAATAATAAAAAATAGATTGGTGCTTCTTTCAGAAAAGAGTACTCCCTAAAAAACTGCCAGTATAAGCTACTAGTATTTGGTTAGAGGATTTGCTGCCGAGAAAGATCCGTCCACAGAGAGCGCCACACATCCCGCTGCTGGTGGTGGATGCCAATGCATGCATTGAGCATGGTTTGTGTCGGTAACTTTTACTTGGCACACCTCGCACTCTGCATATATGTCGGTTCCATCTGTACATATAATGAAAAAGCATGATTACATTATAGTGGCACTAGTTGATGAAACATACACTAATAAATAGAAGAAAATATTGTGATAGTATCATAGTATGCCATGCTGCGAGGGCGAGATGGGCCCTGCGACGCCTCATACGGTACGCCTCATACTGGAAATCGACCCGACTCTCCCCGATACACCTTCTGCCAGTGATGAGCATCAGTGTATAGCGGTAGTACAAGGAGGGGCGTTGAGACATTCCAATCTCTATTTTTGTACAGATCAAATAAACTTAAGCACCCCAGTTTGCAGAAACGCTTAAACATTAACAATGGGACTAGTAGATGAAACATATACTAACAAAGAGAAGCACTTTCTTTATCCACATTGGAAATGAAATGATAGAGAGGACACTCGCTCTATTTTAACTGTATTATTACTTTATTGTATCAGTGGCACTAGGGTCGAGCAGGTGGCAAATGAGGTGTACCGTGCGTCGCAAGAATGGAGGCCGGGGGTGCTTAGACTGGGATGATGAAGCTGGCTCTTTCAGTCCCTATCTTCCCGCTTGATGTTTCTGTGGTAGCATTTGGTTGTAATCCAAACTTGGTCGAGCTGGTGTTGCGTCCCCCTACCTGCCTAGCTTATGTGGTAAACTTGTCTCCTGCTAGTACTCAGTCTATTCTAGTAGTAGTTGCATAACTGCCTGTTTACACTGAGATGTTGTCGGATAATGGTTCTCTATGCTTGGGTTTCTTCAATGAAATCGGAGGAAACCCCCTCTTTCGATATATAAAAAAATCAGTGGCACTAGCGGTGCCAAAACATTGCCTCAAATTAATAGTGCCACTATATTAAGGTGCAAAATAATAACATTACTGCTTTATCATCGCAGTGCCAAAACAATAGCACAAGAGCAGACTCAACATGCAGAATCTTTGGCAAATGGTCAGACGAACATACCTCGTGATTGGAACCATATCTGCAGTCAACGCCATCATAGAAGGGATGACACCAGTCACCAACATGGATGATTCAATTCATGGGACCTTTTGGTGCAGTTCACCTAAAATGAAGCAATGTCCCATGAGCTAGCAGGTTCTTCTTCTTCTTTTTTAAGAAAAGGGCTCCAGCCCCGGTTCCATTTCCATCAGAAAACGAAACCCACAGAGCTTCTTCTTCATTAGTTGCAATGAAATTGAGCAACATCAAGGTTGGTTGTGAAGCTCCTGGAATGTTCAACTATAATTTGGATCTCATTTGTGCAGTTCAACTAAGATCAAGCGTGAAATGTATATCTCTGTTTGCACAAAAAAGGTGGAAAGGAGGGTGACTAACAAGTGATGAAACATACATCAAATGAAAATAAGCATGTTCCTTATCTGAATGGCAATCCTACAAGGACAGTCGCAATTTCTAAAGCAGCAGCATTGCTAGATATTAGTGTGGGCACTAGGATTAACTATGACAACCGTTAAATACGACATTACTTTAGTGGTGCCATTGCTTCATTTTACTAGCAACATTACATTAACAGCTGCTACAGAGTTAGTATTTGGGCATGGGAGAGTAGGCAGACCAGGACAGTTGCATTTCTAACGAAAAGAAGCAACTTATCTTAATGGGAAATTTAGCAGGACATGAAAAAAAGTGCCATTGATTCATATTACTGGAGGCACTACATTGAAAATAACATTGGTTTACTGTGTCCTTACTTTTAACAGTGCGAGTGCTACATTTTACCAGTGGCATTACATAAGAGTGGCTCAGGGCAACAAACATCAGAACAAGATATCTAGTTTGGTCCCATTTTTGTTCGGTATAGCCACCTTATACTGTGTGAGGCTAGCAAATATAGTGCTGGACTTACTTTGTGACTTGTCCCCCAGTCCCCACTTTCTTTCCTTTTTTAACCAATAGATCGGGTTTATATTGAGTTTGTATAGTGTTTCCCTTTATTTCCCTATTAGACCTAGAGACCAGTTGGATAGCCAGTCTCTGCTACTTTTCGCCCCCAGTATTTCCACTTTTGACAAAGTCCTAGATTCAGGAAACAAATCTTCCCCCACCCCCCCACCCCCTTTCTTCCTTGTTTGAACCAAGTAGTACTAGATTCGAGTGCATGAACTAGTTTTACCTCTTAACAGTAAAAATTTAGGTGGCTTTCGAACAACCGGTCGATCCTATCTATGAGGGGGCCTGAGAAATAGTAAAAGATACAACTTCAGCGACTTCAGGAGCTCGGGAGTAGAGAAAGGCCGGTTTCTAAGGAAGTTATACCTGAGGGTCGCCGGGATGTCGCTAGGTGGGCGGCGGGAGGCCGGATCTACCGACACTACGGTAGCTAGGAAGAAGGGGTCGGATGCCCTCCCTAGACAATGGTGCTTGGGAGAAAACGACAAGGCACGCTGATCGAGATGCGCCGGCAGTGGGTAAGAGCCGTCGCCGAGGACGACGCGTGAACGTTGCAGCTTCTCACCTTCCCCTGCAGAGAGGATCCGGCTGGATCTGTGACCAGCGGTGAGCAGAGAGAGAGATGGAGTGTGGCCACCGCTGTCCTGTTGTCACGCCCAATATGCGACCCTATCCAAAAGGAACTCGAAGGTCCCACTAAGGATAGACCCGCATATTGAAACGCTTTGCAAGGTGGATATCATTACATCAACATTACATAATAGATGGGGATACATACAAAAGGCATACAATGCCACACGAATACAACATCATCTTACATAAGAGCACCACCCGACTACGGATGAAACACAAACAGAAACTCAAATGACATCCACCCTGCTAGCCCAGGCTGCCGACCTGGAACCTATCCCCTGATCAAAGAAGAAGCAGAAGAAGAACTCCAAAACAAGCAAACATCGCTCTCGCATCATGATCATCGCATAAACCTGTACCTGCAACTGTTGTTGTAGTAATCTATGAGCCACGAGGACTCAGCAATCCCATTACCATGGGTATCAAGACTAGCAAAGCTTAATGGGAAAGGAAGGGGTAAAGTGGTGAGGTTGCAGTAGCGGCTAAGCAAGTATGGGAGCTAACATACACAAATAAGAGCGAGAAGAGAAGCAAAGGAATGTTCGTGAAACTAGCAATGATCAAGAGGTGATCCTGAACACCTACTTACGTCAAACATAACCCAGAAACCGTGTTCAGTTCCCTAACTCCACCGAGAAGAGACCATCACGGCTACACACGTGGTTGATGCGTTTTAATTCGGATCTGATGTCAAGTTATCTACAACCGGACATTAACAAATTCCCATCTGGCACATAACCGTGGGCAGGGCTCTCGAAAGTTTATACCCTGCAGGGGTGTCCCAACTTAGCCCATGATAAGCTCTCGCGATCAATGAAGGATATTCCTTCTCCCAGGAAGACCCGATCAGTCTCGGAATCCCGGTTTACAAGACATTTCGACAATGGTAAAACAAGACCAGCAAAGCCTCCCGATGCACCGACAATCCCGATAGGAGCTGCACATATCTCGTTCTCGGGGCAACACCGGATGAGACATCCTACGAGTAAAACCAGACCTCGAGTTTCCCCGAGGGGGCCCCGCAGTCTACTCGGTTCGAACCAGCACTTAGACAAGCACTGGCCCGGGGGGGGGGCTAAAATAAAGATGACCCTCGGGTTGGCCGACCCAAGGGAAAGGTATAGGTGGTGGTGAGGCAAATGGTAAAACCAAGGTTGGGCCTTGCTGGACAAGTTTTATTCAAAGCGAACTGTCAGGGGGGTCCCATAAATCACTCGACCGCGTTAGGAACGCAAAATCCGGGAACATAACACCGGTATGACGGAAACTAGGGCGGCAAGAGTGGAACAAAACACCAGGCATAAGGCCGAGCCTTCCACCCTTTACCAAATATATAGATGCATTAATTAAATAAGAGATATTGTGATATCCCAACATAACCCTGTCCACCATGGAGCAATCTTCAACTTCACCTGCAACTAACAACGCTATAAGAGGGGCTGAGCAAAACGGTAACATAGCCAAACAACGGTTTGCTAGGAAGGGTGCCAAAGGTTAGAGGTTCATGGCAATTTGGGAGGCTTGAAGAACAAGTGATAGGTAGCGCAGCATAGCGATAGAACGAGACAACTAGCATAGCAATGATAGTAGTGAGATCCAGGGTAGCGGTCATCTTGCCTGAAATCCCGCTAGGAAGAAGAACGAGTCCAGTAAGAAGACGAACAGGAGTAGTCGAACGAATCCTCACAATCGCAACATTACCGGAACTAAGAAGCAACACCGGAAAGAAACAAACAACATGGTAAACACACCAGCATAAACATGGCATGATGCACAAACAATTATGAGCATGTCCGGTTTAATGAGGCATGGCATGGCAAAGTGCAACACACAATACTACAAATTAAGTGGAGCTCAATATGCAACGAGTTGCATATTGACAAAACACCACATCAATTATTTAGTTCTCTCTTGTTTATGCACCCAACAATATTAAATGTTGTCAAACATGGCAAGGGGTGAAGCATAACTAAACTAACTATTTAGACAAGTTTAAATGAGGCCGGAACAACAAACAACAATTCCGGAAAATCCTCATGTCCATATTTATGAATTTGGTACTGTTCTGCCCTAAAACATATTTTAATGTTGTTAAACAGGAAAATAAAGTGGACCATGTTAAACTAGGCATTTTTCCACCCCATTTACATATAAAGTTTATTAAAATACGAGTTACGGTTATTTAGTTATGAAATAAAACATTTTAGCATGACATTTGAGCAAATTTAAACAAACAACATTTTAAAGATTTTAAACATGGATGAAAGTGGAATATTATTAATCTACACAAAATTCTAAGCATTTTACATGTTTAAATCATTTTAATCCAATGCACGGTTAATTAATTATTGATGCATGAACATTAAGGGGTTTTCTGAAAAACTGGCAACCTCTGGATAATTAGGAAATTCGCAGAACCAAAAAAAAACATATACGGGCCGAATCTGTAGGCTGGCCCAACAGAGCAGACAGACTGTTGAGGGCTGCTCACCCATGGGCTGAGGCCCGATTGGAAGCAGAGGGAGGCCGGCTGGGAGTTGCGCTGTGCCGGCTGCGGGATGAGGCCCACGCGGGCACGAGGTGGCTGGCTCGGATCGAGGCTGCGGTCAATGCGACCGATGTAGGGAAGCAGGGTGCGGTCCTCTGCTCGACAGGGAGCAGAAGCAGAGCAACGGCGGCGGAACTGCAGGGACGCGGAGGGAGGCGCGGAACCAGGAGGTCTCCGGCGAGGGTGATGCTCCTCCTGTGGACGCATCAGAGAGAGAGGGAGACGGGTGAGAGATAGAAGGTGAAGGGGAAGGAAGAAACAGGTGCACGGGCGCGGCTTGGCTCACCAGAGCTTCGCCATAGGCGTGAAGGCACGGCGGCGCTGCCGGAGGAGATGTAGGCGACGGGGAGGGTTCGTGGCGACGGCAGGAGGAGGCCGAATGCGGTTCGCCTGGGTGCAGTGGAGATTCGAGCTTCCTCCTGACGCAGAGGATGGCGGCGTTGTTCGTCGATGAGGAAGACAGACGGCACGATGGGGCATGCGGGAACCGGCCGGAACGGGCGGAACGGAGTGCGGGGAGGCGCCGGGGTCCAAATCCGGCAAGGGGAGGCGCGGATCGGGGCTCGGAGCGGCGGCGCAGTGCAACCTGTTCGAGGCAACACAGAGATGGAGAGTTACGGAAGAGGGAGAGAGAAGGATGGCGACGGGAGAGAGCAGGGTTGGGGAGGGCAGCGACCTTGCTGCTGGATGCGCCGGTGACGATCGAGGTTGTTGTTGCTGCTGCTAGGACGACAGGGGCACAAGGCCATGGGCGCTCGTGAGGAGCTCGTCTCCCTGGTCGACGAGGAGAGCGAGGAGGGTCGGATCGAGGGGAGGCCTCGGGCAGGAGGTTGGAGGGGGAATCGACGGATTGAGTCACAGGGGAGATCGAGAAGAGGAGGAACTCCAGTCCTCTAGATCGAACGCGGGAGGCAGAGGGAGGAAGCAGCGGTGGTTGGTCAATGGGATCTGGGAGGATCCCGAGGGAGATTTTGGAGAGAGTGGCGGCGGCGGCTGGCTGGTGAAGGGACAAAGTCCCTAGATTTCAGGGTTAGGACTAGATTTAGACTAGGAGCCCCTTATATAAGGAAAGAGGGGGAGTTTAGGGTAGATTCGGACCCTCCGATCGAAATCGGGCGGTTGAGAAAAATAGACTAGGTGAGTACAATAAATAAACAATGATATTTAGGGGATGTTTAAGGATGATCCGGACCTGTTGGTCATGACCGAGCGGTTCGGGTTCAGGGCAAGTTTCGGACGCATGCGAGGGGTCTGAGAGAGGTCAACGAAGACAAGGGGTTTGATGGGCTCAGAGGAGAGAGAGAAGAGAGTGGTCCGGTTGAACTAAGAGAAGGTCAACGGAGACAAAGAAGATGCGGCAACCACGAACGACTACAAGTTTTATGAAAACATGCGGATGCAATGCGTATGATGACATGATGAAATGCAAATGATGCAAAGAGATGAGATGCAAGACATGAACAAAATGCAAAACAAACGACAAAACCCAACCACGAAGGAAATAACATATCGCATCTCCGGAAAAGGCAAGAGTTGGAGTTACGAATATGGAAAGTTGTATCCGGGGCGTTACACCTGTTTAGATTTGGAGAGGACGAGACAGTGTGAAGAGAGCAACACTAGCAAGCAAGCGTGGAGGCTCCTGCCTATATAGTGGAGTACTACTAGTTTTACCGAAGCCGGCTTGACCTCGTCAATGACTGTCGAGAAGTCTTCATGCACGTGCCCCGAAGGCGTAGTTGTCGTCATTTTGATATGAATCACCGGATTATAACATATAACAAGAAAAAATGCCACGTGACAAGAAACCATAACCTCACTGCCAAAAGGAGACAACATGAATCCCGACGGACAAACTAGACGTGGATCAAAGCTCAAATTAAAGACAAACTCGTAGAAAAGGGGTCCATCGATAAATGTCCTAATTAACATAGTCGGCTTGACCTAGATGGCAGCCGAGTTGTCTTCGTGAATGTGCCCCCAATGACTAGCACCTTGGAGGAACTCAGTTGTCGCTGTTTAACCCTCGCAGTGATCCGAAGCACATGATACGTAAAATTGCGAGATGGCAAGAAACTCTTTTTTTAGATTTCTCATTAGAACTACAACCATGTACAACACAACATGCACGATATGTAGACGATAGCCAATCCAGGCGTGTCTGCTGGAGTCTGGTCACATGCATGGATGAACTGATCTTCCATGTCATGCAGGGATCGTCCAGGCACCAACGTCTATACAACACTTCTCTAGTACTATCGCTCGTCTCTCTCTTCTATTAACTCACCCGACTTGCGAGGCTGGGGAGTGTGCCTATGGTCGGTTCTCAATTGCAGTCCCACATGTGTGTGCAAACGCAATATGACGCGTGTTCCATTCGGAGAGCAGCGTGCTAGACCGACCGACCGTCTGGGGTGCGACGCGAACGGGACGGGCGTGCTGTACTCCATACATGTGTACCGCCTTTTCTTGAGGCTTTGCTCCATGGCACAATCCATGGATACAAATTTAGTATATTGTACTATTTAAAAGTCGAGGGCGGGGCTTTTCCCACGCGGTAGGCGGGGAAGTTCCGCCTAGTCGGTTCGACAGAGATGCGACAAGATGAGGGAGTAGGCTGCTGCAAATGTAGGGTTGTGTGATTTGACAACGAGTTACTGCTGGACAGGTGGGGGCCCGTGATTTGACTTGCCATTATCATTTTAACTACGGTGCTACGACCGGCGTGAGTCTCCCTATTCCTGACCACCTCCATACATGTGCCTCTCCCAATGCTCCACCATGTAGAGGCTGGCTCTTGCATGAGAGCCCACTCCTCCACTTTTTCCTTGCCTCTTTCCTCCATATCTGCAAAAATGCCATGTAAGCAGGCTTATAGCCCACTATTGTACTTGCTCCTACAGGTGCTAAGCCTGCCACATAGGCATAATGTCTGTTGTGGCAAGTTAATTAAGAAGAGAGAGACTAGTTTGATGACCCCGGGAAGAAACGGTGCTAAGCGCGTGTACCTAGGTGAAAAGACAATTTTGTGTCTCTTGCTAATTAAATGAAGCAAACTTAGCAACAAAAAACTAAGCACCTATGCATTGGGGACTTGAGTTGCTAAGCCATTTAATGGCCTTAGCACCTCATCTAAGAACCATTTCATTGGAAGAGGTCACTCCTTTGCAAATGCAATAAATACTACGAAGAAAGAGATATAGAAGTAAAAAAATACTATTATAGCCAACCTTATAGCTAACCTTGTTGTAGTATGAGTGACTAAGTGATGACTATGTATGGCATGCCAACATCAGATAGCCTAACGCACCGTGTTAAATCTCCAAGGGTGCGACCGCGTGAACAAGGCGGCGGTCGTGGTAGGAGCGGCCATGATACGGGCTGCTGGCAGCCCTTGGATCTGAGATCGAACGGTCGCATGCTAAGTTGCTGAAAATTTACAGAATAACCCTCCAGGATAGGACATTCACCCATAGGTCTAGAATCACGCCATGCAACCGTTCGGTCTTAGATCCAAGGGCTCTCGAAAGCCCGTATCATGGGAGAATGGAAAGCTTCGTATCACCTGTAATTTTCCCGACGCTTAACATGACATCAAAAGCCATTTAATTGGGCGTCGAGTAGACATGACATCTAATTGGGCCCCCATAGTACTGTGCATGAATCCATTTATCCACCAGGCAAGCCACTACCCTACCGTTCGCACGCCCCACTCAGCATTTTTACAATCGAAAAACCGCTGGTTGTTCTCTCCTACTCGTCCATGGACGTCCTTTAACATTACGGTAGTTCGCTCCTAGTCGTGCCGTCCTTTCACATTACGGCAGTTCCACTAATCCTAACCCTCCTCCCAAATACATGGCGTCCCAAATCTCCATGATCAGCGGTGAGTACAAGGTTAGAACCATCACCGGCGATGAGTTCGATGTCATCTACACCCGTTCTTCCGCGACGGTGAAAGGATGCTTTGCTCGCTTCAGATGCATTTTCGAAAACTCAAATGATGAGTGGGTCGCTGGGCTAGATGTTGAGTACACCACAACCCAGGACAAAGAGAAGAATCTAAAGGAGGAAGAGAAGATGAAGCCCGCTATGATCCAGGTTTGCGTGCATGACTTATGCTTGGTCTACCACATATGCCATGCCGATGTTGAGTGCGAGGAATTTAAGAACTTCCTCAAGGGCGGCCGAGTCAAATTCGATACTATAGACTTTACGAATGACAGAAGAGTCCTAGATCGGATAGGCCTCGTTGTAGTCAACCCCTTAGACCTCCAGAAGAATGGGCTGGTGCCCTCCCGTGATCAGCCTTCAATGCTGACCCTGGCATGAGCCATGGTTCCTCCTTCATATGGTAAACTGAAGAAACCTCCACACACGTTTCATCGTGCACGGCAGTGGAATATACTAGATATAGACCACATCCTCTACGCTGTAATGGATAGCTACCTTTGTTTCAATATCTACAAGGGTGGGATGAAGAGCAAGAGCCAAGTGTGCGGTTCAAGCAAAGAAGTATCGGCCAAGAGGAAGAGGGACAAGGACGAAGTCGAGGATGTGGACAAGGACTCCGAATAAGGTGGCAGTGTGGTTGCTCATGGTGGTTCTAATGCAGTGGCTACCGGATTAGTTGCTTAGTTTAATTTAGGTGTGCTTAGTTTTATTTGAGGGGTGTGTTGTGCTGAGCCCCCCAGCAGAACTATGTTATGTTTCTTCTCCTTACTTTAACTCTTCAGTACGTACATACTAGTATTTCTTACAATTCATCTTTTAGTTGGTATAGTACTACCACTCGTTTCTTCACATTATATACATACAATATATATGGCCAACATCATATAGCCAGCAATTTAGTTGTCAAAGAATTTCAGGGTGCTTAGTTTTGTCAAAGAATTCCAGGATGCTTAGTTTTATTTGAGGGGTGTGTTGTGCTGGACACCATTATTGTGACTCGAATCTCTTTTGCCATGTTATAATGACATAAATACCGATGGACCAACATGCCAACTCTCCCTCTATCTCACTACAGTAAAATAAAGTGTGGGGCCTTCTTGATCCCAACAGCGTTCTTATTTTCCTATAAAATTATTTGCTTGGTTACTCCTGAAAAGCAGGGCCACACTTATCATTGTGAGAATCGGCTTATTTTTTTCATATAACATGGTCAACGGGTTTGACGTGAAAATAACAATGTCTAATGGCATTTTTGAGCAAACATCGAACTTAACAATGGCATTTTTGAGATATCTAATTGCATTTTTTGAGTAGGCATCTCACAGATCGATGGCATTTTTTAGTAGTTGTAACTTCTAATGGCAAAACTGAGTAGTCATACACAACTAGTGGCATAAATAATAAGAACCCAAGAATTAAATAGGTATGCTAATTTATTTAATAGAATCTAGCACCCCATTTAAGCACATACTAGCTTTTTTAATAGTACTATATGCATAATTTGGCGACGAGCACTCTCTATATGTACCACCTTTTTTCTTTAATTTCATCTTCTTAGTTTTGCTCCATGGCATAATCCATCGATACTACTACTGCACAAAAGTATACATTATTTTAAAGGCTAGAGGGCGGGGCAGTCTAGCCAGGTCGGTTTCAAGAGAGGCGAAGGCCTTGACGGCTCATTACTGCTAGAAGGCGGGGCCTTGTGATTTGAGTGCTCGTATAAATGTGCCGACGACTTGAGGAGGAGCAAAGAACCATGTGGTATATATACTCAAGTTTTCCACTAGAGTACGACGGAGGAGCACGAAACACGGCAGCCCAGTGCCCTATCTCTACTCTCTACTCTTATAAAAACAAGTTGGTGATGATGGTGTGCCTACCATCTTGTAATATAGACCGTCCGATCTATATCTAACGGATAGAAAGCAAACTATGACAATTTTGCAAAAGATACCCGCACCTCTCTCCACATTTATAGATAAGGTCTTGCCTCGTTTATCCTTATCGCCCACAACCTCATTGCTGAGTAATTAAAAAAGGAAGTCTCTGGAACAATCTAGGATGGTGGCCGCTGTCGCCTGCCGGCGCCGTCCATCCCCATGCCTCCGCCCAGTCTGACCACCAGTCACCACCACGCCCCACTCCTCCTCACCTTATCTCTCATCTTTCTCGAGATATCATTTTTGATGAAGTTCTCGAGATACCGTTTTTCCGATAAAATTCTCGAGATATTATTAGTTTTACACATGGTATTACTCCTGCATGGGTCAATCACAACAGGTGTTTTATAAAAAAATGCATCTTGATGTTCCGTGCAATGCACGAGCATCTTGCTAGTGGCGATAAAAATGATCTAATTTGCTAGTCATCTCATTGTTAGCATTGTTCTATTCATGCCTCGCAGAGAACATGACACGTGCGGCGAAATACCCGAAGCAAAAGAAGAAACACAGGAGCAAAAGAAGAAGGAAGATTATCACCCCAAAAAAAGAAGGAAGCGCACACACAAGTCTGGGGCGCTGCTCTCACTACATGAAGGGTTGCTGGCCACGGAGTCGTAACTGCTTCTTCATCGCCTCCACGACCTCCATCTCCTTGCGCGTCTCCTCCGCCATCTTCTTCATTCTGTCCATGACGCGGGATTTCTCGATGAAAGCCTTCATCATTTGTTCCATGGCCGCATTACGTACCTTGACAGCAGCCGGGTGCTCGATGCGGAGCATCGCCAACTCCTCCTTCTATTCCATGAGGAGGGCCTGCAGCATCTTCATCGAGGAACTACTATTCTCATGCAGCTTCTTCTAGTCGGCATTCTCCTCCTTCAACAGGTCGAGCTCGTGGCGGAGCTTCGCCTTGTCCTCCTGAAGTTGCAGGATTTCGCTGATCACCTTCTTCTCCGAGGCAATGCTCTTCTTCAGCAGCATCACCAAGCCGGTGGTCAACTCCCCCTACTCAGCTCAGCGGGCATGTCATCGAGGCTCTCCTTCAGCAACTCCACCAAGCCGTGGACGAACTCCTTCTGCTTATTGAGGTGCTTATTGAGCTGATCAGGCATGCCGTTGAGGGTTAACGACTCCAGCGCCGCCAGGTCGGCATGTTCGCCTCCGCGGCTAGGGCGCTCCTGGGAGCCATCGCCTGTCCGTGAGAGATCTTTCGAGGTCTCTATGTGGCGGCGAGCCCTCTCTTTTTTTTCTGCAACCTTGGTTGCCGCTTCCTTGTTACGAGTAGTTCTCGACCTAGAGCTCTGCACACTAGCCATGACAAGGACGGACGAAGAAGAAGGACTTATGAGGAGGAAGAGGTAGAGTACTTTTCGGTTAGGTAGTTCCCCTTTTTATAACCTAAGTACTAGCACTAGTACTAAATCCTGCATAGTGGGAACACGTTCAGGTTTGCACTAGTAGAAAAAGGGTCAAACGTGCAGCACATTAGTGCTGGTTTGTATTAGAGCCGGCACTAATGTATACATTGCCGGTTCCAACGGCTAGCCGGGCCGCTCTCATTAGTACCGGTTCATGGCTAACCTTTAGCACCGGTTCGTGCCACGAACCGGTACTAATGAGAGTGGTGGCAGGATGTTGTCAGTCTGGGCCCCCTCCAGCACCTTTAGTACCGGTTCTTGGCACGAACCGGTACTAAAGGTCATCCTACATAAACCCTTCGTCCACCCGAGCTCGCTCTGTTCTTCCCCTTTCCCCTCTCCTCTCTGTTCTTCCCCTTTCCCCTCGAGCTCCTCACAAATTTTGCCCAAAATTTGTCAAGATTTGAAGGCCCCCATCCATTCAAATTATCACAAAGGTTAGCAACTTTGTCCTTTCAACTCTCATTGCTAGATTAGCTCTTCCCATGCTTTGTATAGTTACTAATTTGTGAGTTTAGTAATTTGGGAGGAAATATATATATGTGCTAGTATTTGATTTATATGCAATTTGAGGTCAAAAATAACACTTAGTTTGCATATGTAGGTGTGGTTTACTTAGTGCCTTCTAAATCTCCGTCGTAACCACCGTCGATCGCCCGCACCGTCCCGTCACCGGCACCACCTTGTGGTGAGCCTCTTGTTCATGAAATTTTATATAAAAAATTGATGTTTGTGTGATTTGGATATATAGTTAATCATGTAATAATTATCTTACCCGTACGTTGTTTGTTATACATAGTGCCATGGTTTTGATATCCGTCCCCTTCGGCCCTCGTCCTTGTTATGATTCGGATGTGGTATATTCTCTTTTAAAACTATTTGTTGCATTTCATGTTTATGACAAATTATGCCCATCAAGTTGACATAGATATTTTTATCTAGGAGGTATGTGAACCGGAAATTCCAACCGACCCTATTGTCGAGAGGTTAAATTTAGTTGAAAGAGAAAACGAGTACTTGAAAGAAAAATTGAAAAGAATTGAGGGGGAGAAGATGGAATTGGAGTTGCATGTTGCCGATGTCATCGATGATCACAAGATCAAGATGGAGAAAATGCGCTTGAAGAACAGAAAGATTAGAAAATATGCCATCGATAGTGAGGCTTGGTATCATTATGCTGTTGGATCAATTGTTACCTTAGTTGCGATCTTGATTGCATTTGTTGTTGCATTTAAATGATTTAGCTAGAGAGTTATTTGTCTGTTGCATTTAAGTGTTGTATGAACTTTATGTATGAACTTGTATTAATTTGGTCTATTCGGTGTTGTGTAATGAAGATGAGCCGGCAATGGATGTATGATGACCGATGCTCTCCCCAGTTCGTTGAGGGCGTGCATACTTTTCTGCTTGCGGCTGAGGCAAACAAGCGGGCGGATGGTTTTATGCCTTGTCCATGTGCTGGCTGTAAGAATGGTCACAATTACTCTACGTCAAGAACCATTCATGTCCACCTGTTTGAGTCCGGTTTCATGCCCCACTATAATGTTTGGACCAAGCACGGAGAAAGAGGGGTTATGATGGAAGACAATGAAGAAGAAGAGGACGACGACATATATCCTGGCCATGGGTTCCCTGAATACGATGATACAACAATGGGGGAAGAAGTTGAGCCGGTAGTGCGGGAAGAAGCTGAGCCGGCAATGCGGGAAGAAGCTGAAGAAGAGGCATCAGATGAGCCCGTTGATGATCTAGGTCGGGCCATTGCTGATGCAAAGAGAAACTGCGCAAGTGATTTGGAGAAGAAGAAGTTGCAGCGCATGTTAGAGGATCACAAAAAATTGTTGTACCTGAATTGCGTAGGTGACAAGAAAAAGCTGGGCACCACACTAGAATTGCTGCAATGGAAGGCAGAGAATGGTGTATCTGACAAGGGATCTGGAAAGTTGCTGGTAATGATAAAGGATATGCTTCCAAAGGACAACGAATTGCCCGAGAGTACGTACGAAGCAAAGAAGGCTGTCTGCCCTTTAGGGTTAGAGGTGCAGAAGATACATGCATGCCCTAATGATTGCATCCTCTACCGCGGTGAGTACGAGGATTTGAACGCTTGCCCGGTATGTGGTGCATTGCGCTATAAGATCAGCCGCGATGAGCCTGGTGATGTCGAGGGCGAGCGCCCCAGGAAGAAGATTCCTGCCAAGGTGATGTGGTATTCTCCTATATAACCACGGTTGAAACGTTTGTTCCAAAACAAAGAGCATGCCAAGGCGATGCGATGGCACAGAGAAGACCGTAAGAAAGACGGAAAGTTGAGAGTACCCGCTGACGGGTCGCAGTGGAGAAAAATCGAAAGAAAGTACGGGAAGGAGTTTGCAGATGACGCAAGGAGCGTATGGTTTGGTCTAAGCGCAGATGGCATTAATCCTTTTGGGGAGCAGAGCAGCAACCATAGCACCTGGCCTGTGACTCTATGTTTGTATAACCTTCCTCCTTGGTTGTGCATGAAGCGGAAGTTCATTATGATGCCAGTGCTCATCCAAGGCCCTAAGCAACCCGGCAACGACATTGATGTGTACCTAAGGCCATTAGTTGAAGAACTCTTACAACTGTGGAATGGAACAGGTGTACGTGCGTGGGATGAGCACATGGGGGAAGAATTTGACCTCAAGGCGTTGCTGTTCGTGACCATCAATGATTGGCCTGCTCTCAGTAACCTTTCAGGACAGACAAACAAGGGATACCGCGGATGCACGCACTGTTTGGATGATACCGACAGTATATATTTGAATAGTTGTAAGAAGAATGTGTACCTGGGACATCGTTGATTTCTTCCGAGCAGGCATCCCGTAAGAAAGAAAGGCAAGCATTTCAAAGGTGAGGCGGATCACCGGACCAAGCCTCGCCACCGTACTGGTGCTGATGTACATGATATGGTCAAGGATTTGAAGGTGATATTTGGAAAGGGTCCTGGCGGAAAACCTGTTCCGAAGGACGCGAACGGACGCGCACCCATGTGGAAGAAGAAATATATATTTTGGGACCTGCCATATTGGAAAGACCTAGAGGTCCGCTCCGCAATCGACTGATGCACGTGATGAAGAATCTTTGCGTGACCCTGCTTGGCTTCTTGGGCGTGTATGGGAAGACAAAAGATACACCTGAAGCACACTACACAGTTCTACAGAATTCCACCTTGGTGGATCCGTATATGGACGAACACAAGAATTTGCTACGCTCCAAACACCCGGAGCGGTCTGATGAGTGGATTACACATGAACAAACCAGGAGTTTCGCCAACTGGTTGCAGACACGTACCATGCATGACACCTTATTGAAGATGACCTGTACTTGCTGTCCCAGTTACCATCTTCGAATATAATGACTTTCAAAGGGTACGAGATAAATGGTAATACATTTTACACGATCGCCCAAGATAAGAAGAGCACCAACCAAAACAGTGGTGTCCGCTTTGATGCAGAAACCAAGACGGGAAAGGAAACATATTATGGTTATATATAGGACATATGGGAACTTGACTATCGACGTGGTTTAAAGGTCCCTTTGTTTCGGTGCAAATGGGTCAATATGACACGAGGCGGGGTAACGGAAGACCCGCAGTACGAAATGACAACAGTGGATCTCAACAATCTTGCGTATGCAGACTAACCATTCGTCCTAGCCAATGATGTGGCACATGTTTTCTATGTGAAGGACATGTCTACCAAGCCAAGAAAAAGAAAAGATAAGGAAGCGAATGCATCGTACGATGAGCCAAAGCGGCACATAGTTCTTTCTGGGAAGAGAAACATTGTGGGAGTGGATGACAAGACAGACAAGTCAGAAGATTATGAAAAGTTTGATGAAATTGCTCCATTCAAAGTGAATATTGACCCGAGCATCCCGTTAAATGATGAAGATTTTCCATGGTTACGGCGCAAAGGGACACACGCGAAGAAAAAGTTTCACACCCAAAGATCTGGGATGTGATCGGCTTCACTATCATCACTTTCTTCTGTGTTTCACACCCAGGAGGGAATGTCTGTAATAGTTAGGGTAGTTATGTGTTTTGGCATTTGAAACGCGAAGAAATTTTATGTGCAAACAAATTCTTTTCATGCATTTACTGATTTTTTTCCAGCTAAATGACCCTGAAATTGAAAAGCAATTCAAATGAACTCAAAAAAGGTTGAAAGTTGGCATGGTATCATAATTTCATACAAATAGCATGTGCAAGAAAGTAGAGAGGGTTACGGCAAAAACTGGATGCACTTCGTGTACAAAATGGACAATCTCTTTCGAAGTATCAGGGTTTCCGACGAAAACTGAACTGTTACAAAGGCATTTCATTTTTTAAATAACCTAAGCATTACTAAATTGAATATAATGATAAAACACACTAATATGAAACATAAGAAAAAAGAATCACTGAAAAAACTTTTTTCAAAGTTAAGTTATGCACAAACTAGTGATTCACACAAATTTCAAATAATTCAAAATTTAAACTATTCAAATTTGAAATCTACCGGCACTAACAAAAAGTTTGTAATTTTTTGTACCTAAAGCAAAAATATTCACAAAGAAACTCTAAATACAGCAAAAAAACTCAAAAATAAATAAAACAAAAATAAATAAATCAAAAAAAAACAAGAAAATAAAAAAGCCCGCCTACTGCGCCACAGCGGCCTGCATACGACTAGAAACCCAACCTGTAGTTGGGCCAGGATGCAGGCCCGAAAGCCCAGTAGGCCCGCAGGCAGAGTAGGAGAGGTAGGCCCAGAAGGCCTGCTATTGAGAGGAGTTCAATGCAGTGCCCGCGCCGGGGCTTATAAACTGGACCTGGCGCTCCTAAACTAGCGAGGTGGGACTAAACTTCTGCGCCCCTCGCCTGGCAGCGCACACCCTTTAGTACCGGGTCGTGGCTCCAACCGGTACTAAAGGGGGGGCCTTTAGTACCGGTTTGTGCCACCACCCGGTACTAAAGGGGGTGCGCTTCCCGCCGCTTGGCCTGGCCAAAACAGACCTTTAGTACCGGTTGGTGGCTCCAACCGGTAGTAAAAGTGCCTTCTATATAAGAAAACACTTTGAAATTTCGTCAGTTTCTCATCTCTCCCACTGCTTCTTCTCCTCTGCACCGTCGCCCGCCGCCCCCGCCATCTCCATATCCCTCGACGCCGCCCCGGCCCGTCACCGCCCCTGTCGCCGCCCCGTCGTCCCGTCCCCGTCGTCACCGCCGCCCCGTCCCGGC
>NC_041381.1:87665976-87682006 GCF_002162155.2 Triticum dicoccoides
TCCCGGCCGCGTCCTCACCGTCCCCGTCGTCGTCGCCGCCCCGGCCCGTACGTCCCCGTCCCCGTCGTCGCCGCCCCGGCCCGTACGTCCCTGTCCCCGTCGTCGCCGTGCCCGTCGCCGTCCCCGTCGCCGCGCGCCCCCCATCGCCTCTCGCCTCGCCGACCGGTGAGCGCGCACACACACACATACATTTTTAGTTATAGATTTTTCTGTTTTTAAGAAAATGTTAGACATTTTTCTGTTTTTTAGAAATAGTTAGAAATGTTAGAATTGTTAGAATTGTTAGAAATGTTAGAAATTGTTAGAAATTTTTCTGTTTTTTAGTTATAGAAATAGTTATAAAAATGTTAGTTATATATATAGAAATGTTATAATTTTTTTTTCTGTTTTTTAGTTATTGAAATATTAGAAATGTTATAGAAATGTTAGTTATATATAGCATTGTTAGAAATGTTATAGAAATGTTAGTTATATAGAAATGTTAGAAATTTTACTTATCAAAATCCAATCATTAAAAAAATGTTACTTTTTGCGGGCATATAGCTAGTATTTGTTCTCGATGATGCCCGGCCCGCATCCTCGCCGTCGACCCGTCCGCGACGACGTCCAGCCGTCCCATGTCCAGGACTGGGCTCCGCCGGGCTGGCACTGGGAGGTGCTGCTTGGAGGGGCGCGCCGCTTGACGAGGAACCCGGCCGCGGGTCCCGTCGTCGACCCTGATCTCGTTTGGTGGCATTCGCGTGGGCCAGTTTCGGTGCGGAGGGACCCGGCCCCGCCGGAGGTGGTACGTCGCCGTGTCAGGGAGGAGGACGAGCACGTCCATCGCTACATGGTTGCGTTAGAGGGCGGCAGGTTCTCCAATACGTGGCAGTATCTTCGGAGACCTCACTTCAGCTATGATCCTGTGAGGGTTCCTTCTCTTTGGGTGTCCACCGCCCGCGCCGGAGGAACCGCGAGTGTCCTAGATTCTTCTGTAGTATTCGATCTTTATTAGCTAATAGCCAGTGATGTACTATTCAATATTATATATTATTCGAGACGATGTATTCGAGATTATATCTATTATTCTGGACGATGTATTCAAGATTATATCTATTATTCGAGATTTGAATACTAAATTGTTTTATATTTCTTTTGGATTAGTTAAACAAAAGCTATGGCAGACAATACCGACAGAGAGGGAGAACAGACCATGTTCGATATGATACGCGGGGCAGATGATAATCAGAATGAAGAAGATTATGACGGCTCCGAATTTCTAAACAACACCGGAGAGGGTGATATGATATTCGATCGCGACGAAGTCAAGAACTATGATTATGACGATGACGAAGAACATGTTGATCCTGAAACAACAAACACCGATGAGTTATATATATTTATATAAGCAGGCATCTTGTGATCATCAAATGTTTTAAATGACTTGAAGATATATTAACGAATCGATCTTTGTTCTTTCAGCCATCCGGATTGAGCAAATCTTCAGGCAAAAGGACGAAATGAGGCCCAAACAAAAAGTTGAAGCTGGGCGTAAAGTACAATATCGAGGCATGCGGCCTACTGGCAAACCATTAGCGCCTAAGAAGATTGCGGATAAGTTCGTTCGTTAGTGCGGAGTTCTTGTGAAGGACCAACTCCCGATCAAACTTCAAGAATGGAGAGCGCCAGCAAAGCCACGTCCAGATGTTACTTATGTCGACAAGAATCAAAAAGATCTGCTTTGGGATACTCTCGTGGAACATTTCACCCTACCAGATCATTTCACAGAAGCAGATGTGCAGAAAGTCAAAGAGGCTGCTCTTAGGATGATGGCGACTGCATTCAAGAACTATAAGAATGGTGAATGGAACAAGTACGTCAACGGAGGAAGGAAGACTCCGGTATTCAAGGGAACACTTGAGAACCAACGTGATCATTGGGACGATTTCGTGAAATTCAAGGATTCGGAATTAGCTAAGGAACGGTCGAGAATAAACAAGAAGAATGCCGAAAAAAAGGATAAGTTCCATAAGCTGGGGCCAGGTGGCTATGCGGTGGCAATGCCTAAGTGGGATAAGTCTGAGAAAGAGATGGAGGATGCAGGTGTCACTCCGGCTACTAAGAGCTGGCCCCCCAGGGTCAGGACTTGGTTCTATGCGCATGGGGGGGAGTTGGACCGGGAGACAGGCAATGTTTCGACGAGGGCAAGTCTGAAGGGAGCCGACGATGTGATACTTGTTGCAATAGAAGAGGCACGAACGGGGGTGTTCCAGCCCAACAGAGAGAACGACGAGCTTACGCATGCCCTGGGAAATCCTGAACACCCGTGAAGAACACGAGGCAAGGGCGCTATGCTGTGGTATGAGGGGTTTTCAGACTGGAACAACGACTACAAAACCCGTGCGAGAAAGAAGATTGCGGAGGAGAAGAAGAGGAAGATGGAGGAGGAGCAGAGGAAGCGGGACTATGAACGCCTTCAAGGCCTAGAAGCAAGTCAAGCGGAATTGGCAGTCAAATTCCAGCGGCAGCAGGAGCAGATCGACTCACTTACCCATCAAAGGGGGTCTCAGCAGCTGCAGCAGCTAGCGGATGATCCAGCATTGGATAGCACCGGCCCATCCATGCCGAGAAGCAGCGTGGGTTCCATCCCGGACGATGCAATGCTGGGTAGATACCCCATGGATGACATCACGGAGAACACTAACTGCGAGCTACACGTCAAAATGAAGAACATATCCATGAAGGTGGCGGACGGCTGTGCTTTCACAAATCCCCCCGAGGCAACCTTCCATTGCAACCCGATTCCAGCGGGCTATGCTCGTGTCGTGGTTGATGAGGTGGTGGACCCACCATATTCGGGGCTACAGCTTGACATTGCTGGAGGTGACGGCGAGCGCTTTCTCGGAGAGGCCAAACATCGTATCATTCTATGGAAAAAGGATTGCATCATCTTTCCAAGGCCATCGACACCGCGTCACCCGAGTCCTCGTCGAAGTCCGCCACCGAGTCAGCAGACTCCCGCTCCTCTAAGTCCGGCAAAGTGTCAGGACAATCCTCCTCCTCCAAGTCCGGCAAAGTGTCAGGACAATCCTCCTCCTCGAAGTCCGCCACAGCGTCAGACGTCCACTCCTCCTCCAAGTCCGGCACAACCTCAGGCCACTCCTCCTCGTCCAACTCAGTCCCGTCAGCCGTCTCCGCCGCCTCAGCAATCGCAGAAGAGACACCCCGCAGCTATGGTGCGTAGCGGTACGAGTCGAGGTAGTACAGGAAGTACAGGCGGAGGCAAGCGATATAAATATGGTCCAAGCCTCAAGCCTCTTCCGCAGAGGTCTTATGACAGGTCCGAGGAGGAAATCACAGCCATATCGAAGGCCGAGGTGGAAGCCCATTTTGCACCGAAACCGCCACCGCCACCAAGGGAGAAAGTGCCTGAGGAAACGATTGACCACTTCATTTGTATGGCTCAACCACCAGCTTCCAAGCCTATTGACACAGACTATGAGCGCCACATCAGGAAGTTAAATCGAGCACGTCTACAAAGGGAGGCGAGCACGTCAACATCGGGATCGAGCAAACAAGAAGCAGCTACGAAAAAATGCGGGAAAACCATTCCCCAGCTGGGAGAACAGGCGGCGCAACTGATCCCCTCGCTTGTTGTGCCAACAACAGGTGACAGTACGCGCCCCCAATATTATTGTGGGCAAACAGTGCATGTTCCCGAGGTGGGCAATGTGGTAATAACGGAGGAGCATATAATGCAGGCTGAAGTTCTCAACATCACTGTTGGACAACTCCTCGAGATCGAGCCCATGCCTTTGCTTAGAGAGGATGAAGTAAAACGGAAATATGTCCAGGGCCAACCTTTGGTCGCGCCAGACAAGGTCAAGAACCTCCCAACGAGAATGTATGAATTGCATCAATGGTACATGAACATTACCAAGATTTCAGATCGATTGTCCCTCATGGTGAATGTCAAGGAGGACCATTACTACCATGAGAAAGCTGGGTCCGTTGAGTATTCAGAACTGTTTCAGTTATACAATCAAGACGCACTCGACAAATCTATCGTCAGTTGCTATTGTCTGTAAGTGATTTATTTCTATAATTTAAGTCTCAAGCTAGCTGTAGTGATCCTTTTGAGATCAATCATTACCTGTAATTATCCTCACTCTATATTCTTTTCTGTGGTATTATGCAGGATGAAGATATTTGAAATGAGAAAAGGTGGACGCTATGGCATTGGGTTCATTGACCCAAACACCGTTAATGAATACATATGGAAGATAAATGAACGTCTTGCAAAGGAAGTAGAGGACAGCATGCTAGAGTTCTTGAAGCGCCTCAAATACAATGAAGATATACTACTTCCTTACCACTTCCAGTGAGTCACACTGTCTTGTACTACAAATTCTCTGTTTTTGCCTACTAGCTAGCTACATGTTTTTGCTTACATATGCCCGCTTAATTAAGACATGTAAACGTGTGTGCATGCAGATTTCACTGGGTCTTGTGTATCATTAAAGTTGACGCCGGAACAGTTGAAGTACTGGACTCACTAGTCTCAAAAAACACTGACTTTAACATCTTGTATGGGATAGTCAACAGGTAATTTCAATCATTATTAACTATATATCTCGGCCTATTTAGTTCGTCATTTCATGATATGAACTACTTAATAACCCCTTTATTCATTTTCTTTGTCGGCGGGCAGGGCTTGGGCAAGATTCATCAACATCACGCCCGGCGAATGGAAACAAAAGCTTCAATGGTTTCGACCCAAGGTAAGTAATTAAGTAGTACTAGCTAGCTAGCTAGCTGCCATCTCTTTAATTATCATGCTTGATTAATTTTTATCTGATCAAATTCCATTCTCGTAAAGGCCCTGAAGCAGGCGCAGGGGACTGATCTGTGTGCATTCTGCGTTTGCGAGAACATTCGCATGATGGCGTCCGAAAGGAGCAGATCTCAAAGACAGCAATGGGTACGCTTGTAAGAACACTATTCACAATTTTTACACCATTATCGATATCTAGCTAGTCACACAACTAATACACATGCATATTGATCTCCTTCTTAACAGTTCAAAGAGGTGCGGGAGAAGCTCATAGAAACGGAGCGCGTAGAAGCACTTCAAGAGGAAATAGCGGGATTTTTGCTCGACCAGGTCATGAATCCGAATGGAGAATTCTATTACCCGCTACCGCCCCCATGAAAACCACTTTCAATTGTCATCGTGCTCCGAAGGCAACAATTAGGCTAATGCCACTGGCTCCGAAGGCAACATTCATATGTAGGAGAAATTGTATATAGCTATACATGTGTGTATGTGTGAATTAATTAATATGGTGGTTTAATTTGTGAGACATTGATGTGATATATATATGCATGATTGGTTCTACTAGAAATTATATATATATATATGTATATATATATATGCATAACATGTACAATGTGTAGTATCGTAAAATACCAGCAAACGAAAAAGAATTAAAATGGAAACACAAAATTAAATGAAAAAGAAATCATAAAACTAAAACCCCCCCAAACCTTATAGTACCGGTTGGTCTTACCAACCGGTACTAAAGGGCTCCAGGTCCCCGGAGCTGGCTCGCGCCACGTGGTTGCCCTTTAGCACCGGTTCGTGTTGAACCGGTACTAAAGGGGGGGCCTTTAGTGACCACAAATTAGTGCCGGTTATGTAACCGACACTATGAGCCTTACGAACCGGTGCTAATGCCCGGTTCTGCACTAGTGTTGGTACGTACTAGTAGGTGTGAGAAGGCTTGCACTTAATTGTAGCACTAGTAATTTGGAATGTGATGGGAACAAGGTAAAGATTAATTGATGGTTTTGGTTTGAGGCCCGAAATGGCTCCCGATGAGTTTAGTGGAACATAAATTTCAAGTACTCCCTCCATGTCAGTTTACAAGGCTTGCACATGTATCTAGGTCGTCAATGTAACTTATGTAAAATAAATTGTTTAACATAAAAAATATATCATTAAAAAATAGAATATTTGAAGTTTGTAATGATATATTTTTCATAATGTATGCCTCTTATTAAGTTGGTCAAATTAATTACCTAGGTACACGTGCAAGACTTGTAAACTGAGATAGAGGGAGTACTACACTGCTCAAATGCGGTCGCACAAGTAAGTGATGTAACTGGTTATACATGTCAGACCAAGCCGATGTGTGTCCCTTCGGTGAGACGTGGGTCCAAGTCTGTTGGTGCGACCGACCAAAAAGTATTACACGATGGAGACTTCTGGTTGTGGCTTCGGTTGATTGTCACGACCAAGCATTCTAAAACTAGTGATAAATCAATTACCATCTTTTTCCAAACGACCAAGTATTTTCACAGGAATACAATACATATAGATGGAGTGATTGTCAAGGTTGCAAACCGACATGGCGTTGCAAGTTCGCTGCAGTAGCAACCGACTAGGTCACTGCATCGCTGGCGGGGAAGGAGGGCAGCTCACCTCGCCTACGATGCATGCCCAGCAGCACCGTTGCAACTGGTCCCGGGATTTGGCTTCTCCTACTGCCCATTTGAACAGTTGCACCGTGTGCTCATGCCATTGCGCAGGCATGCACGTTCTTTCCTCCGCAGTGGACTCTGTGAATATGATCTCTGCCATTAGCCCTAGCTCAAAATCAACGCAATGCTGCCAGATGCTGACATCCCTCAGCATCTCTCCCCTGAGATCGACATGTGCCTCCGCCTTGTGCTGCGCCAGGCGCAGCTCCTTGGAACTTCTCTCCAATTGATGCGACACTTCCTCGATCCGATTTGCCCTTGATACCCACCACCTGAAAGGTAGCCCTGGCATGTCCTCCGGCGCCACCGATCTGTGATTCTAGACCAATGGATCCCCTTTAAAACACATGGGGTTTCGCTCAAAGGCGGCAGTGCTGCGGGCCACGGCGAGAGGGCAGCCCGCGGGATCCTGGGATCTAAGGGATTATCCATGGCGGGATCCTCCATGGCGGGATCCGGTGGGCGAGGCAGGGAGGTGAGCCTAGGCACTGGGAGAGCCCTACGAGGCTAAGATAAAGATAGTACTACTCCACTCCGTCCATATTTAAATACAAAGGCCACCAAGAGTAGCCCTGGCAAAAAATGATCATGCTGCCTACATCCTGGTTTATTGGCCCCTTTTTTTGTGCCACTTTTTATGACATGCATAAATATTATGTGACTTACAAATATGGTCAAAACTTGGCAAAAAATATGAAGGAGACCAATGGAAGTAGAAACCCGTGATTTAACTACTCGCATGCGCGCAATGGAGTAGTAATGTCTTTCTTCCGCCCTCACGTCCACTCAATTTGCATGCGCTATATTAATTGACCATCAATGAAGTGAAGGACTTTACACGCGTCAAATTATCACATGGGGTGGATCTTCATACAAAAATGTGTCCCCCGTGTACCCGCATGTGCGTGCGAGGGAATGAGTGCATGTGTGGCGTGCGTGCTCATCTTCGCTTCGTGCATGTACCGCCAGTGTGCCTTAGAGCGGACGAGTACATTCTTCTGGAACCAGCAGCACGTCACTGTGATCAATCCACACAAGGAGGTCGCGACAACGCCTCCACATGTGCCACGTGGCTTCATGAGCTGTAAGATAGACACTGTGTAGCGTGCCATTGGAATTATAATTTACGTGTTTTGCACATACTCGAAGTACTAGTAAGGTACACGTGCATTGCACGCATCAGATTTGGCAACCAAATTATGAATAAATACCACATTATAGCATGTAAGCTCTGAGTCATATATGCCTGATGTAGACCTTCGTTTAATTCTTATAGTTCATCTCATTCAAAACGAATTAGGTTTTATAAAAAAAGCAAGGGCCTCTTTGATTCGTAGGATTTCCGGAACGCAGGAATAGGAAAAACATGGGATTAGAGTGGAATGTCGTCTTGAATCCTACAGGATTGTACGAGTGTTTGATTGTGTATAGAAAAAACACAGAATTCATTCAAAGTGGTTTGAGTGGATGGGACGTTTCCTATGAAATCTAGTGCAAATGAATCCTATGGAAAATTCTTATGGTTTACAATCCTACGAATCAAACAACCAAGATAGAAAAAATTCCTAAGGATTAGAATACTCCAAAATTCCTTTGAGAATCCTTTGAATCAAAGAACTCTTAATATATTTTATGATTCATGGAATTGTGTGTTGTAAAGCATAAAGTAAAAACAAATAATGGCAATTCAACTAGAAAAAAAGTTTGGGCAGTTATGATATGGAAGATTCTAGAACAAAGGAGAAGCACTTGTGTTTTGAGGTTTGTGCATTATGCTTAAGTTCAACCATGGAGTCTTGTAGATTGTACATGTGGCAAAATCCGGTGGGGGCTAGAAGATGGTGCGAGGGGCCAAGTGTAGGGAGACTATGAAGGAGTGCACAAGTGCGAGATCTATATTTAAAGAGAGGGGGCGAGAACGTGCGCTGTTGCGCGCAGTGGCGGAGCCATGAAAAATAAATGAGCTAGGGGGGCAAGCATTGCTAATTCTTTACGAGGAGGGCCAATTCATCAACTTAAACCATTTTACCAGCAATTGTCTAATGATCACATTCATATTAGCCTCGATATATAGTGATGTTAGGGGGGGCAGGGCCCTTGCTGCCCCCTGTCTTCGCCATTGTGCGTGCGTCTGAGAGATGAAGAGGAAGGCATGGATGATGAGAGGGGGATGTTGGATATATAATTAATGTGGGTGTATTAGCTACGTAATCCTATAGAGAGAGGTATAGATTGATCAATGTGGACGTGGGAAAGAGGGTGAGACCTCACTAGATATATGGATTGATCGGTTTGTGTGGAAAACTATGAAAGACCTAGCTATATATACACACACACAGAGGAACATCGATTGTTGTGCTTGCACGTGAGAGATAAAGAATCCCCGATATGATGGAGAGGGGGAGGTGTGTGTGTGCATGCATGGGAGACCGACCTGAAGAAAAAGATTGCATGTGTACGATGTATAATGCCGACTGGTAGTGTGTGTGCATGCATGCATGTACGAGAGAAAGTTAGTGGTACAATTATAAAGAGAAGATGATTGTGTGGGTGTAGAAGACTAGGTGAGGTCATAATCAATGTAAAGTTGAATTCAAATATTTGAATTCAAGATCATGATGTTTGAAACCCATGCATGCATGAATATAACTGAGATATGCGCGGTGTGGTTTGGAAACGAGCATGTTGTAATGTATACACATTGAACAAGGTCAGACTAATTTGAATTTGAGATACCGATGACAGACATCGTTTGGCCACATTGCATCCATGCATGGACACACTATTCTAATTGGAGATGATGGGTGGCTTTTGCATCACATATCTATATCTATACCCCTATATATTATATTTTATATTTTTTATATAGTGTGCGGATAACTTTAACTTTGAAAGATGGCCATTGGATGAGGCTAATCCGATGGTTCAGAGATGGCAAATTTGAGCACTACTGACCATTCGATATCATCTAGATTCCACCAGATTTTGCCACATGTGCAATCTAGAAGACTCCATGGTTGAACTTAAGCATAATGCACAAACCTCAAAACACAAGCACTTCTTATTTGTTCTAGAATCTTCCGTATCAGAATTGCCCAAATGTTTTTCTACATGATTTGCCATTATTTGTTTTTACTATATGCCTTACAATGCACAATTCCATGAATCTTAAAATAGATTAGCTTTCTTATTATAAAAACTAGATGATTTTGAATGAAATGAACTATAAGAATTAAACAAACATCTACATCATGCATATATGACTCAATGCTTGCATGCTATAATCTGGTATTTATTCATAATTTGGTTGCAAAATCTCATGCGTGCAATGCACGTGTACCTTACTAGTCTAAATGGTGTTTGTGTGTGTGTTGTGCGTGTTAAACACATTGTACGTTGTATATCATACATGGTTTAGATTCCGAACATCTAGCTAGAGCATACATGTACTATGATTTGAATTCAACATAAAATGGATACATATATTTGAATTTGAGATCGTATGTACATGTAGTTCCTATTTATATAGGAATTTATTTCTCCTATATTCATGTCATGTGTTGTGAAGATAATATTTAGATGGTTGTATAACTAACCCGAGTACAATCCCATTCAAACAGGGAAAATGTACTCAAATTTAGTCCATATGCTAGACAATACACATTGTTTTTTATTGCTAAGGAAGTGCAAATTGTTCTGGTACTGTACACGTTATGTTTGTTGTCCCGATTTTTTTAGTCTTTTTGTTGTATTTCAATGCATTTCTAGTAATATAGTAAAACGGGACATGGCTCTCTCTAGTGATGAGGTGTGAATTGTCTTTTTTTTGGGTACACATTAAGCTTGTTCTCCCGAAATTTCAAGTTGGGCCTTGTTATGTCGAAATTTCAAGCTAGCGTCTCTGTCTATCGTGCTGCGAAACTCCCGCCTCTTCAACCTGCGGCTTGTTACCCTGAAATATTTAAGATATATCTTTGGCTCATTGTGCTCCGAAAACTCCCTCCATCTCAACCCGCGCCTTGCTATTACAAAATTCCAACGCGCGCGAAAACTCCAACCTCCTGTGAAATCCCGACATGTGAAATGCCCATGATACCCCTGAACCGAAAGAACCACCTAGCTCAAATCGGTGGGGTAAATTTTGTAACTTACCCCACATTTCGAACAAGCGTGTCCCTAAGCCATGGTTCCCTACTACCATCCCATCCGCCCACCCATTCGTACAGCGAGGCCGTGAAAACCCGTGAAGCCCCACACCCTCCTCCGTCCGCCACCCAGCCGGAGCCTCTTCCCCGATGATGTCGTCCACAGCAACACCTCAACGTCCCTCATCCATCGTACTGGATGAGCATCCGTCATTGATCTCGTCGTCCTGCCGGTTCAGCCACCCCGTCCTCCATCTCCAAGGATCCGCCCCGATGTTCCCCTCGTCTTTCACGCCACCTCCATTCCCACACCACCATCTTCACCCGCACCACTGGAAGAGCAGCATCATCACCATTTCCTCGGATGAAGCTGAGGCCTAATCGGGTCCACCAAAGAGGTTGTATACTAATCATTGCATTTTCTTCTTGATTCGATCTCATGGTGCTGCTGGCGCTCGGTCCTGAGCCGACACGGCGCGGCTCCATCCACGGTGGCGTCACCGGACACTTCCTCCATGGTGTCGCTCCCTCGGCGGCGACATCCACATTAGTAGGAGCTGCTGCTGCTTTAGCTCTCGCTCGCGCTGCTACTCTGCTCTTGCTCTCGGTCCCCTACCTGGTCTGCTCTTGCTATTGCTCTTTCTCTTGCTCAGGCTGCTGCTCTCACTCTCGCTCTTGCTTGCGATGCTGCTCCGATTTAGCTACACTTCAGTCGATCGATTTGACTTTTCGGTCAGTCGATTTTCAGGGGGTGGGGGGCTCGCCGGAGTTAAGGAAGAACCAGCTGCAGCGGGGAGGGGGGCTCACCGGAGAGGTACCCCACTATCTATCTTAGGGTTCAGGGTGGGGCGGTGGTCGCCGGTGGTGGTGGGGCGGTGGTCGCCGGTGGTGGTGGAGCGGTGGTGTGGGGATCGCCGAAGAAAAAGCTAGGCACGGGGGGCCTAGAGGGATGGCCGAGGCGGCAGACCGGCGATGGGGAGTGGTTTCAGGGCGGGCGGGGCGGCGCACCACCGGTCGCGGGCGGAGGGGGCGGCGGTTTGGCTGGTGGTGGCTGTCGGCTTAGGGGGTGAAGGTTGAAGATGAATAATAGCCCCTTGATTTCGTATCCAACGGCTGGAAAATCGACTGACCAGAGATGAAAATGTCAGTCGACTAACGTGTAGCCTCACCTGATGCTGCTACACGACCAGCTGCCCCGGCTCTCGCACGCGCTGCTGCTGCTACTGCTTTTCGGCTACTAGTGTGTTCAGTTTCGATAGTAAAATTCAGTTTCGATAGCAAAATTCAGTTTTGATAGTTAATTTCAGTTTTGACAGTTAAGTTCATAGATGAGTAACGCTTTAAGCAATATTACATGATGTAGAGGGATAAACTCAATCAATATGATATAAACCCCATCTTTTTATCCTCGATGGCAACAATACAATACGTGTCGTTTCCGTTTCTATCACTGGGATCGAGCACCGCAAGATTGAACCCAAAGCTAAGCACTTCTCCCATTGCAAGAAAGATCAATCTAGTAGGCCAACCCAAACTGATAATTCGAAGAGACTTGCAAAGATAACCAATCATATATAGAAGAATTCAGAGGAGATTCAAATATTGTTCATAGATAATCTTGATCATAAACCCACAATTCATCGGATCTCGACAAACACACCGCAAAGGAAGATTACATCGAATAGATCTCCAAGAGAATTGAGGAGAACTTTGTATTGAGATCCAAAGAGAGAGAAGAAGCCATCTAGCTAATAACTATGGACCCGAAGGTCTAAAGTAACCTACTCACACATCATCGGAGAGGCTATGGTGTTGATGTAGAAGACCTCCATGATCAATGCCCCCTCCGGCGGAGCGCCGGAAAAGGCCCCAAGATGGGATCTCACGGGTATAGAAGGTTGTGGCAGTGCAAATAGGGTTTCGTGGTGCTCCGGATGTTTTCGAGGTACGAAGGTATATATAGGCAAAATAAGTTGGTCAGGAGAGCTACGAGGGGCCCACGAGGGTGGGGGCGCGCCCAGGGGGGCAGGTGCACCTCCCTGCCTCGTGGCCTCCTTGTTGATTGCTTGACGTCCACTCCAAGTCCTCTAGATCACGTTTGTTCCGAAAATCATGTTCCCAAAGGTTTCATTCTGTTTGGACTCCGTTTGATATTCCTTTCCTTCGAAACACTGAAATAGGCAAAAAAATAGCAATTTGGGCCGGGCCTCTGGTTAATAGGTTAGTCCCAAAAATAATATGGAAGTATATAATAAAGCCCATTAAACATCCAAAATAGATAATATAATAGCATGGAACAATCAAAAATTATAGATACGTTGGAGACGTATCAAGCATCCCCAAGCTTAATTCCTACTCGTCCTCGAGTAGGTAAATGATAAAAACAGAATTTTTGATGTGGAATGCTACTTAGCATAATTTTCAATGTAATTCTCTTGATTGGGGCATGAATATTCAGATCCAAATGATTCAAAATAAAAGTTCATATTGACATAAAAATAGTAATACTTCAAGCATACTAGCAAGTTATCATGTCTTATCAAAATAACATAGCCAAAGAAAGTTTATCCCTACAAAATCATATAGTTAGGCTATGCTTGATTTTCATCACACAAAATACTCCCATCATGCACAACCCCGGTTTTGGCCAAGCAATTGGTTCATACTTTTTAACACGCTTTAGCTTTTTCAACTCTTACGCAATACATGAGCGCAAGCCATGGACATATCACTATATGTGGAATAGAGTGGTGGTTGTGAAGAGGACAAAAAAGGGAGAAGATAGTCTCACATCAACTAGGCGTATCAACGGGCTATGGGATGCTTGTTAATAGATATCAATGTGAGTGAGTAGGGATTGCCACGCAACAGATGCACTAGAGCTATAAATGTATGAAAGCTCAACAAAAGAAACTAAGTGGGTGTGCATCCAAATTGCTTGCTCACGAAGACCTAGGGCATTCTGAGGAAGCCCATCATTGGAATATACAAGCCAAGTTCTATAATGAAAAATTCCCACTAGTATATGAAAGTGACAATATAGGAGACTCTCTAACATGAAGATCATGGTGCTACATTGAAGCACAAGTGTGGAAAAAGGATAGTAACGTTGTCCCTTCTCTCTTTTTCTCTCATTTTTCTCTCTTTTTCTCTTTTTTTTTCTTGGGCCTTTCTCTTTTTTTGGCCTCCCCATTTTTTTATTTAGTCCGGAATCTCATCCCGACTTGTGGGGGAACCATAGTCTCCATCATCCTTTCCTCACATGGGACAATGCTCTAATAATGATGATCATCACACTTTTATTACTTACAACTCAAGAATTACAACTCAATACTTAGAATAAAATATGACTCTATGTGAATGCCTCCGGTGGTGTACCGGGATATGCAATGAATAAAGAGTGACATGTATGAAAAAATTATGAATGGTGGCTTTGCCATAAATACAATGTCAACTACATGATCATGCAAAGCAATATGACAATGATGAAGTGTGTCATAATAAATGGAACGGTGGAAAGTTGCATGGCAAAATATCTCAGAATGGCTATGGAAATGCCATGATAGGTAGGTATGGTGGCTGTTTTGAGGAAGATATAAGGAGGTTCATGTGTGATAGAGCGTATCATATCACGGGGTTTGGATGCACCGGCGAAGTTTGCACCAACTCCCTAGGTGAGAAAGGGCAATGCATGGTACCGTAGAGGCTAGAAAATTTATGGAAGGATGAGAGTGCATATAATCCATGGACTCACATTAGTCATAAAGAACTCATATACTTATTGCAAAAGTTTACTTAGCCCTCAAAGCAAAGTACTACTACGCATGCTCCTAGGGGAAGGGTTGGTAGGAGTTAACCATCACGTGATCCGACCTCCACACATAAGGAAGGCAATCAAAATAGCACCCCATGCAACAAATTTGTTACACAACTTTTACCATATGTGCATGCTATGGGACATGACAACTTCAACACAAGTATTTCTCAATTTCATAATTACCCAACTAGCATGACTCTAACATTACCACCTTTATATCTCATAACAATTATCAAGCATCAAATTGATCATGCACTTTCTATGAAAGTTTTTATTATACACATCATATTAGAACCAATTTTTATAACCATAGCAAATACCATGCTGTTATAGAAGACTCTCAAAATAATATAAGTGAAGCATGAGAGATCAATAATTTCTATAAAATAAAACCACCACCGTGCTCTAAAAGATATAAGTGAAGCACTAGAGCAAAAACTATAAAGCTCGAAAGATATAAGTGAAGCACATAGAGTATTCTAATAAATGTGTGTCTCTATCAAAAGGTGTGTACAGCAAGGATGATTGTGGTAAACTAAAAAGCAAAGACTCAAATCATACAAGACACTACAAGCAAAACACATATCATGTGGTGAATAAAAATATAGCCCCAAGTAAAGTTACCGATAGACGAAGACGAAAGAGGGGATGCCTTCCGAGGCATCCCCAAGCTTAGGCTTTTGGTTCTCCTTGAATTTTACCTTGGGGTGCCTTGGGAATCCCCAATCTTAGGTTCTTGCCACTCTTTGTTCCATAATCCATCAAATCTTTACCCAATACTTGAAAACTTCAACGATTTTATATTTTTTCAGTAACAGTTTTGTTACTCGTTCGAACTGACGCAACTACATGACTTGTACTCTTAGAAATAACAACATACAACATTCAGTGGTAGCTGAACCTTAGTACTATCTCCTTGGACCGATGCATAAGTTTAAGTTTTTTTACTTGAACTGAAGCTAGCATATTAAATGTACTAATAATAACCTCGACATCCTGATGAACTGACGGACTGACAAAAACGTGGGAAGCAGACTTTATCTCTAGTGGACTGACTTCTTCTTCTACCTCTCGTGGGCATCGTACTGGCATGTTCTTGGGAGGCAGCGCCATTAACGCAGCTCCTGCTTGTGGTGGACGTCTGGCAAAGAGGTTTCTTGAGGTAGCACCTTGTGGGGATCACTGCCCCGGAGAAGGAGCCCCGGCAACAGAGGGAGGCATGAGGCGGGGATGACGGCCCCGTCGATGGATCCAGCGACGGTGGGAGGCAGGAGGCAGGGATGATGGCCCCGTCGTTGGATCCGGCGACGGAGGGAGGCAGGAGGGGGGGATAACGACACTGTCAATGGATCCGGTGATGGAGGGAGGCTGGAGGGCGGGGATCATGACCCCGATGTTGGATCCGGTGACGGAGGGAGGCAGGAGGAGGCAGGAGGGCAGGGATCACGGCCCCGTCGTTGGATCCAGTGATGGAGGGAGGCAGGAGGCGGTGGCGGATCCGTCGTCAGCCAGTCGCGGCACCGCGGGCTCCCTCGCTCCGGCTGCC
>NC_041381.1:87682080-87700078 GCF_002162155.2 Triticum dicoccoides
GTAACCGAATAATATTCTGTTATGGGTAACAGAATAGTCCAGCCCTATATATATATATATTATATATAGTCAATGAAAAAACTTGAGGAATTTGAAAATTGAAGAATTTGCAAATTGAAGAAAAACTCAAATTTGAAGATTTTCAACTTTGGTTGGTGGCGTGACCCATCATATAAGAATGATGATTTCAGGCACCGCGTACAGTTATGAGAGGGCTCTGAGGATTAAATTCTTCATTAATTTCTTCACACTTTGAGGGTTAGTCTACATTGATTGAAGAAAAACGTTACTTCATGTGTTGTACATCTAAGTCGTCAATTTTGCATAAGTGTTAGGATGTCTGTCCTTTCAAAGAACATTTGAAGATTCTAAGATATTTAGCTCACACCACAACTTGCTAAATCTCTTCTCATCCAAGGGCTTTGTGTAGATATCTGCTAGCTGTTCTTCAGCCGTCACTTGGTCGATGGAAATGTCGCCCTTCAACACATGATCTCGAAGAAAATGATGACGAATCTGGATGTGCTTAGTCTTCGAGTGTTGAACTGGGTTGTGAGAAATCTTGATGACACTCTCGTTTTCTCAGTAGAGTGGCACATTCTTCATGTTGATACCGTAGTCCTTGAGGGTTTGCTTCATCCACAACAATTGAGCACAACAAGAACCAGCAGCAATATACTCAGCTTCAGTAGTAGACAGTGATACACAGTTCTGCTTCTTCGAGGACCAACATACTAAGGATCATCCGAGGAAATGGCATGTGCGTGATGTTGACTTGCAATCCACTCGATCACCAGCATAGTCAGAGTCAAAATATCCAATGAGATCAAAAGCCGAGCCCTTGGCATACCATAATCCAAGTGTTGGAGGTGAGCTAGATTTCAATGAATATGTTTCACAGCCTTATGGTGTGATTCCTTCGGTGTAGCTTGAAAACAGGCACACATGCAAACACTAAGCATAATATCTGGCCTAGATGCACATAGATACAATAAAGAGCCAATCATTGAGCGGTATACCTTTTGATCGAAGTCTTTACCATTTTCATCGGCGCATAGATGGCCATTAGTGGGCATAGGGATTTTGACGCCTTTGCAATCTTGCATGCCAAAATTCCTCAGCACATCCTTGAGGTATTTATCTTGAGATATGAAGATGCCATTGCATTGTTGACGAATTTGAAGACCTAAGAAGAATTCCAATTCTCCCCTCATAGACACTTGATATTCTTCACTCATCATATAGGCAAATTCGTCACTGTAACGTTGATTAGTAGAGCCAAAGATAATATCATCAACATATATTGGGCACACGAATAATTCATCATCATATGTTTTGGTGAAAAGAGTTGGGTCAAGTGAACCGGGTTTGAAGCCTTTCTTCATGCGTAATTCTTTTAGTGTATCATACCATGCTCGAGGGGCCTGCTTGAGGCCATAGAGGGCCTTGTTGAGTCTGAAGACTTCGTCAGGATGCTTAGGATCTTCAAAACATGGGGGTTGAGGAACATATACTTCTTCATGCTTACCATTGAGGAATGCACTTTTCACATCCATTTGATATAAGATGATATTATGATAGGTAGCATAAGCAAGCAATATGCGAATAGCCTCAAGTCTAGCAATAGGTGCAAAAGTTTCATCGAAATCAATTCCTTCAACCTATGCGTAGCCTTGAGCTACAAGATGAGCCTTATTCCTCACCACTAGGCCATTTTCATCTTGCTTGTTGTGGTAGATCCACTTAGTACCAATGATATTGTGCTTGCATGGGTCTGGTCGCTTGACAAGTTCCCACACATTGATCTCGAATTGATGTAATTCCTCTTTCATAGCTTGAATCCACTCAGGCTCCAGAAATGCCTCATAAACTTTGGTGGGCTCTGTGATAGAGACAAAAGCAAAGTGCCCACAAAAGTTAGACAAATGTGTTGCTTTTGAGCATGTGAGAGGACCTGTGCGTTGATGTCGTCGATGATTCTCTCAATTTGCACTTGATTTTAACGCGGGGATGAGCAGGTTGACGACTTTGATTGGGCTCAACATTTTCTTCAGACCCATTTTTGTTTGATGCACCGTGGCACCCCGGCTCAGAGAAACCGAAACGCCCCGTATTCCTGCCAAGATATCAAGGTGAAGTCTTCTGGAATACTGCATTGCTTAGCATAGAACAAACTAGCTCTCTATTACAACACGAATATGAATACAAGGTCTCCGATATTACAATTAATAACAGCGGCACGACGACACTACGCCAACCATAGTTGCTCTATGCAAGTAGCATAACAACTCGAGGCAGCGGAACCTCTACTAGCAGCGGAACAACGAACGACGATGATGGACTCCAATCCGCGGGGACTCTGGCTGGAATGTTTATCCTAGCTCATGAACACAGGAACCAGACCAAACAAGCAAGCAATCTAGGCACGACCTGCAAACTGGTATGACACGCCAAGTCAGTACATTGAATGTACTTGCAAGCTCACAATAACCAAAAGCAGTCAAGACAAACAGCAACATGGCATTTGCAGGTTAACAAGGCTTAAGATGATACTATCAGACCAATCATAGCATGGACATGATACAACTAGAACAATATGAGCATGGCATGAACATATGAACATGATGATACTAGCATGCGACACGATGACACTATCATGCACCAACTTACTCTGCTCTATTTACCTCGTAATCATCACATGCATAAGCTTACCATCATGAACATCACACGATCATCTCAGGACCCAATCAAGCTTTGTATTACAATACCGTAGTAATCAGTACATGATCACAAGGAGCTTGACCTTTACCCGTGATTCTCTCATAACACCACAAATATCCAAAAACTCGGTATCCTCGATACCACGGTGATCCTCTCATGATCACATAAAGATCAACCAACTTTGGTATCCACGATACATCCATGATCGTCTCGCGATCACAACCAATCTCTTTCTCATCCTTGAACCATGGTTGTTATTAATCGAGTTATCATTATTACTGTTGACCCATAGTGTGACCGACTATGAACTAGGCCCTTATCCGTGGGCACGGCTATCGATAGATTTAACATAAACTCTGCAGACGTTAGTACACTATACCCACACCACGGAACCCATGGCCTCACGCTCCCATTCGGGTGGACCAAAGGCATTCTGACCAAACCGATCTATTGCCCATGACACTCTCCCGGCCACTCCGACCAACTCCCCTCTGGGCTAAGTCATGGGTGGCCCCGATGTCTACCAAAGACATCCAACGGCCACCGTCGTGGCAAAACAAATCAACGGTCCCAAACGGGGACAAGGTATACCAATCACAACAACGGGCTCACAAGGCTTATGTCCGCCTACCTGATCAGGGTAGTGCGCGCCCATAACCTTCCCTCGTTGGAGGCACCGGCGAGAGGCATGGCAATAGACCCAGTTAGGACCTTCCCATAAAAGGCAAATGTGGTTGCACTGGTTAGCTCGATTTGGTGGCACCATTATAAATGATAATTAGTTTGAGGGAATACGCCTCTCAAGGGGCGATCGACTCATATATTTATAGCAAGATTACAAGTTTTGGAGACCAAGAAAGAATCCTATACACGTATATGTACAACCGTATACAAATGGAATACGTGTGGTTAGCTGTACAAAATCATACTTTAACATCCCCCTGCAGTTTGTGCATCAGTCGAATGCATAAACTGTACCGAAAATCCTCGAAGAGGTGTGACGGCAAGCCCTTCGTCATCATATCGGCAAACTGTTGCGAAGACGGCACGTGAAGAACCCGAATCTGACCAAGAGACACCTTCTCACGAACGAAGTGGATGTTGATCTCGATGTGCTTTGTGCGGCGATGCTGGACCGGGTTACAGGCCATGTAAACAGCACCGATGTTATCACAGAAGACAACAGTCGCGGACGGAAGGGGACGATGAAGCTCAAGAAGAAGCTGGCGAAGCCAGCAACACTCAGCCACAGCATGAGCCACCGCTCTGTACTCCGCCTTGGCACTGGAGAGAGACACCGTGGCCTAGTGTTTGGAGGACCAGGACACCAGGTTGTCGCCAATATAGACAGTAGCCAGAGGTGGAGCATCGTGTGTCGGGGCAGCCGGCCCAATCGGTGTCGGATTAGGCGGTGAGCGAGGAGGCCGGCGTGGAGTGAAGCTGAAGGCCGAGGTCGAGAGTGCCACGAACGTAGCGAAGAATCTGCTTAACGAGGTTGAGATGTGGCTCCCGAGGGGCGTGCATGTAGAGGCACGCTTGCTGAACAACATCGGCAGACGAGTGGACCCTCATCGGCAGAGAGCTTGCAACGAGTGTCGATGGGCGTCACACAAAGGTTGCAGTCCATCATACTGGCGCGCTGAAGAAGGTCGATGGCATACTAGCGCTGCAAGAGAAGCATCCCCGAAGTAGAGCGGGAGACCAAGATCTTGAGGAAGTAAGACAAGTCCCCGAGATCGGTCATGGAGAACTCACGGTGGAGCTGGTCGGTGATATGTTGGAGAAGCCCGGCGCTGGAAGCGGTGAGGATGATGTCGCCAATGTAGAGAAGCAGGTAGGCCATCTCGGTACCGTGCCGAAGCATGAATAGAGACACGTCGCTCTGGGGAGCCACGAACCCAAGGCGATGACCATGATGAGCGAACGCTGGTACCACGCGCGGGGCGCCTGCTTAAGTCCATAGAGGGACTTGTGGAGCAGGCAGACATGCTGGGGCCGCGTGGGGTCGATGAAGCCGGGCGGCTGCTCACAATGAACCACCTCATCAAGATCGCCATGGAGGAAAGCGTTCTTGACATCCAGCTGATGAACTGACCAGTCATGGGAGACGACAATGCTGAGCACAAAGCGGATCGTAGCCGGTTTCACAACAGGACTAAAAGTCTCATCGTAGTCAATACCGAGCTGCTGAGAGAATCCACGTACCACCCACCTGGCCTTGTACCGAGCAAGACCACCATCAGCGCCAAACTTGTGCTTGAAGATCCACTTGCCTGAAACAACGTTAGCACCAACTGGACGAGGAACCAGAGACCAAGTGCGGTTCTGAATGATAGCATCGTACTCCTCGAATATAGCAGCATGCCAAAGAGGGTCCTAAAGAGCGGAGTGATAGGTTTTGGGAATGGGTCAGATGATGGAGTGCTTGGCTGACAGATTGAGTTTGTCAATCGGTTGGTGCCACGCTTGGCGCGCATGAGCATGGTGTGAGAGTTGATGGCAGGAGCGGTGCTGCTACGAGAGCGATGGGGAGGGGGAGGGGGTGGCGGCGGTGGTGGTGGTGAAGGGGACCGGCCGGGAGACGCGGATGGAGTCGACACAGGTGAGGGAAGCGCGTCGAGGATGCGCGTGCGGGGCGAGGAGGCCGGGCCATGCATGGCGGGCTAGGCCAGGGAGGACCGCGGGAGCCGGGTGCATGGCGGCCAGGTCGAGCAGGAAGTCTAGATCGTCCGGGGATGTATTGGTGTGATCTGTGGCAAAGGGAAAGGTGTGTTCGTCAAAGATGACGTGGCGGGAGATGATGATGCGGCGGGATGATAAGTCGAGGCATCTATAGCCACGATGTGAGGTAGGGTAACCCGAAGCGCGGAGCGAGTTTGTGAGGTCCTTTAGTGGATTGGTTTGGGTAGCACAGGCACCCGAAGACGCGAAGGGCGGAGAAGGAGGGTTTTTGTTGGTAGAGAAGTGTATATGGGATGCAGAATTGCAGGGCTTGGCTAGGACGGCGATTAAGTAAGAAGGTGGCGACATTGAGAGCGTCGACCTAGTAGGAAGGAGGCATGTAAGCCTGGAAGAGGAGTGTGCGGGTGATGACATTGAGTGTGCGGATAGCACGCTCAGCCTTGCTGTTTTGAGGAGAAGTGTATGGGCAAGACATACGTAGGTGAATGTCGTTGCGGGCAAGGAACTCGACGAAGGTGGAGTTAACAAACTCAGTGCCGTTGTCGGTTTGGAAGGACACGACCGGAAGATTGAATTGTGTGCGTGCGTATGATACAAAGTTAACGAGGATATCACATGTGTCGGATTTCCGGTGGAGTGGGTAGGTCCACATAAAATGAGAAAAATCATCGACAATGACCAAGTAATATTTGAAGCCTGAGTTACTAGCAACAGGTGATGTCCACAAATCACAATGAAGCAATTGGAATGGAACAACAAAAACTGTGGATAATCTAGAAAATGATAGACGCACGTGCTTGCCAAGTTGACATGTATGACACACTTGAGTACTTTTATTACATGGAATAGCAAATTCTGAAGATAAATGTGACATAGAGTCACGACCCGGATGTCCTAAGCGACGATGCCATAGCTCCGATGTGGTGGTGGTGGCGACGAGTCCAAACAGCGATGTGGTGGTGTTGGTGTTGGCGAAGAACTTGTAGAGCGGACCGAGGCTACTGCAACGAATAATCTCGCGCCGAGTGTGAAGATCCTTAATAGAAAACCACACGGATCATATTCAACAGAAACCGAGTTATCAATGGTAAACTGACGAGTAGAAAGAAGATATTTGCTGATATCGGGAACAACTAAAACATTGTTAAGATGGAAAGTGTGGCTAGGTGTGCGGAGAGTAATGTGGCCGGTGGCGGTGATTGGAAGAGGATCGCCATTGCCAACGGTTACACGGAGGGAAGGGGGAGGATATGAGGAGGTGGAGAGTATACTAGGGTCGGAGACCATGTGCGAGATTGCGCTGGAGTCCATGACCCATGCGCTTGGTGTAGAAGGGCCGGCGGCTAGAGAGCCGGCAATGGCATTCAGGGCAGCGATGAGGGCGGAGCAGTCCCATGTCGGGCCGGGGGTGTACGGCGCCGCGGGTGGAGGCGGGTTAGTGCCCCAGGCCTGACCATGGAGCGGCGCCAGTTGGGTCCTGTAAGCAACCAGTGCAGGGGGAACCCAGGTTGACTGACGAGGCAGCAGCGCTGGTGTGGCACGCCACGGCGCCGGCCCAAGGAGGCCAGCACCCCCAGCGGGAGGAGCCTGGGCGGCGTAAGGGCGCCAGGTGGGCTGCATCGGTTGGGTCTGGCCGGTGTACGGGTTGAAGCAGATCCATGGGCCGGGTGCCGCTGGGGGGGGGGGTGAGTGGTGTTGGAGTTGGCCGCACCCCCGCCGGCGTTCTTCTTCTTCTTCGACCAGCGGCCGCCATCGCCGTTGTGGCCGCCTAAGTTGCCGCCGGTGGAGGACCCGGTGGTGTTACCGTAGAGAGCGACCTGAGGCGGCACGGAGCCACCAGGAGTGGCGTTGGCGAGCTGGTTCTCGCACAGAAGGAGGATGGAGCGCGTCTGCAGGAAGGTCGGAGCCGGGACTTGCATTGTGACAAGGGTGGTGATGTCAGAGAAGCACGGGTTGAGGCCCCGAAGGCAGGTGAGGACCAAAGTCTGGTCAGTCACGGGTTGCCCCACGCCCGCCAGCGCGTCGGAGAGGGCCTTCAGGCGATGGCAGTAGGTGGTGATGGTGAGGTCGCCCCATTTTAATAGAGAATCGGACCAAAGCATTAGCACTTAGTGAATACATGAACTCCTCAAACCACGGTCATCACCGAGAAGTAGCAAAGTCATAGCAACATCAATCTCAGAACATAGTGGATACTAGGGATCAAACCCTAACAAAACTAACTTGATTACATGGTAAATCTCATCCAACCCATCACCGTCCAGCAAGCCTACGATGGAATTACTCACGCACGGCGGTGAGCATCATGAAATTGGTGATGGAGGATGGTTAATGACAATGACGACGACAAATCTCCCTCTCTGGAGCCCCGAACGGACTCTAGATCAGCCCTCCCGAGAGAGATTAGGACTTGGCGGTGGCTCCGTATCGTAAAACGCGATGAAACTTTCTCTCTGATTTTTTTCTCCGCGAAACAGAATATATAGAGCTGGAGTTGAGGTCGGAGGAGCATCAAGCGGCCCACGAGACAGGGGGGCGCGCCCAGGGGGAGAGAGCGCGCCCCCATCCTCGTGGATAGGGTGTGGGCCCCCTGTCCTTGATTCTTTTGCCAGTATTTTTTATATTTTCCAAAAGTTATTTCAGTGGATTTTAAGGTCATTCAGAGAACTTTTGTTTTCTGCACAATAAACAACACCATGGCAGTTCTGCTGAAAACAGCGTCAGTCCGGGTTAGTTTCATTCAAATCATACAAATTAGAGTCCAAAACAAGGGCAAAAGTGTTTGGAAAAGTAGATACGTTGGAGACGTATCAACTCCCCCAAGCTTAAACCTTTGCTTGTCGTGAAGCAATTCAGTTGATAAACTGAAAGTGATAAAGAAAAACTTTTACAAACTCTATTTGCTCTTGTTGTTGTAAATATGTAAAGCCAACATTCAAGTTTTCAGCAAAGATTATGAACTAACCATATTCACAATAACACTTAGGTCTCATATTTACTCATATCAATGGCATAATCAGCTAGCGAGAAATAATAATAAAACTCAGATGACAACACTTTCTCAAAACAATCATAATATGATATAACAAGATGGTATCTCGCTAGCCCTTTCTGAGACAGCAAAACATAAATGCAGAGCACCTTTAAAGAACAAGGATTGACTAAACATTGTAATTCATGGTAAAAGAGATCCAGTCAAGTCATACCCAATATAAACTAATAGTAATACATGCAAATGATAGTGTGCTCTCCGGCGGGTGCTTTTTAATAAGAAGGTGATGACTCAACACAACAGTAAATAGATAGGCCCTTCACAGAGGGAAGCAGGGATTTGTAGAGGTGCCAGAGCTCGATTTTAAAATAGAGATGAATAACATTTTGAGGGGCATACTTTCACTGTCAACGCAACAACTATGAGATGGCGATATCTTCCATGCTACATACATTATAGGCGGTTCCCAAACAGAATGGTAAAAGTTTATACTCCCCCACCACCAACAAGCATCAACCCATGGCTTGCTCGAAACATCGAGTGCCTCCAACTAACAACAGCCCCGGGGGAGTTTTGTTCAATTATTTTGATTTGCTTTGATCTTTTTGATCATGGGACTGGGCATCCCGGTTACCAGCCATTTTCTCGTGAATGAGGAGCGGAGTCCTACTCCTCTTGAGAATAACCCACCTAGCATGGAAGATACAGACATCCCTAGTTGAAACATGAGCTGCTTGAGCATACAAAACAGAATTTCATTTGAAGGTTTGGAGTTTGGCACATACAAATTTACTTGGAACGGCAGGTAGATACCGCATATAGGAAGGTATGGTGGACTCATATGGAATAACTTTGGGGTTTATGGAGTTCGGATGCACAAGCAGTATTCCTGCTTAGTGCAGGTGAAGGCTAGCAAAAGACTGGGAAGCGACCAACTGAGAGAGCGACAACAGTCATGAACATGCATTAAAATTAATTTACACCAAGTACAAGCATGAGTAGGATATAATCCACCATGAACATAAATATCGTGAAGGCTATGTTGATTTGTTTCAACTACATGCGTGAACATGCGCCAAGTCGAGTCATTCAATTTATTCGAAGGAGCATACCATCCCATCATATCACATCATAATCATTTTAATAGCATGTTGGCACGCAAGGTAAACCATTATAATTCATAGCTAATTAAGCATGGCACAAGCAACTATAATCTCTAAATATCATTGAAAATATGTTTGCTTCATAATAGGCTGAATCAGGAACGATGAACTCATCATATTTACAAAAACAAGAGAGGTCGAGTTCATACCAGCTTTTCTCATCTCAATCAGTCCATCATATATCGTCATTATTGCCTTTCACTTGCACGACCGAATGATGTGTATAATAATAATAGTGCATGTGCATTAGACTAAGCTGGAATCTGCAAGCATTCAACTCAAGAAAGAAGACAAAGTAATATGGGCTCCAAGTTAAATAAACAATCATGCATATGAGAGCCACTAAACATTTTCAATATGGTCTTCCACTCTCGACCCCCAAAGGAAAGAAAAGAAAATAAAACTATTTACATGGGAAAGCTCCCAACAAGTAAAAGAAGAACGGGAAATCTTTTTGGGTTTTCATTTTAATTACTACTACAAGCATGGAAATTAAACTAACTATTTTTTTGGTTTTCTTAAGGTTTATCAAACACACAAGAAGAAAGCTAGAAAAAGAAGTTAAACTAGCATGGATAATACAATGAAAGAGTATGAGCACCGATGACTAGAATAGTGTGTGAACATGAATGTAAAGTCGGTGAGAAATACGTACTCCCCCAAGCTTAGGCTTTTGGCCTAAGTTGGCTTATTGCCAAGGACCGCGGCTACTCTCCCCGGTGTATTGAGGAGTGTAATCAGGATACCACTGACTAGCGATCTCCTCTGGATCCCACTGATAAGATTATGGATGACAAGGGCCCAGTGGAGGTTCCGGCTCCGGTTCTGGAGCGGATGCCTGGCCTCTATGGGCGTACACCACTTCCGGCAAGACAAGATAATTAACTGCAGTCAAATCAGAGGCACAGGCAGGGTAATAATCTCATTGTGTTTCTTATTAAATCTCAGGTTATGCAGGAGCATGTTATCATCATTGTGAACAATAAACTCATGTGCTACCATGCTCCTATAATCTAAAAGGTAAGGAGGCAATATTGTCTCCTCTTTCTCATAGTGCCTAATAGGTATCTCAAAATGTTTAGCAAGGCGTGCAACATAGATACCTCCAAAGATGGGGCCCTTTGTACGGTTCAGGCTTAGCCGTTTAGCAATAACGACACCCATACTAAAACTGTTATCACCAAACAAGGCATGGAATAGAATATTAATATCAGGAACACTGAAGTTTACACTATTTCCACGACCAATTAAGCATCGACTAGCAAAAATGGCAAAGTAGCATAAAACAGGAAAGTGTATGCTAGTAATTCTCACATCGGAACCCTTCTTCTGATCCCCTATAGTAATGGTGTTAACAAAACCATCCACATCTTTACGATGTGCTTCATCTAATCTGCCCTCAAAGGGTATTCTACATACCACGCAAAAATTACGTAAAGACACTTCCTTGAATTCATCATATAAATGAAATGATACCGAAGGAGGTGAATTCTTAGGATAGTAATAAAATTTTTGCACGAAAGTATTGGTGAGTAAGAGATACTGATCTACCCGGTCGTGGAGGAAGTCGGTGAGGCCCGCATTTTCAATCAAAGAATAAAAGTCTTCATAAATCCAAGCTTCTGTCAAGAAATTATCACAAGGCCATTCACACGGCCGTACTTCAGCTACGCGAGGAAGATTATACTTGGCCTTTTCCTTTTCCTTAGCTTGTTTATCCTTGGAGCCTTGGCTCGAAGAGCCCCTCAAAAATCTCCTTATCATTTTCTGAAAATTTCTGAAATTTTTAGTAACTTCAAAATAAAAATGAATCAAACTAAACAAGATTGGTAGCAACTACTCCTACAAGTGCCTAGAGACTATATCATGCATTAGAATTACTTGGGACCTCATAAATTTGACATGCAAGCTCAAGAACAAGGTCACCTATGCAGCAAAAATTTGCAATGAATAAAGCACTAGAACAAAAACTAATTGAACCAATGGAGGAGTCACATACCAAGCAACAACCTCCCAAAGTAGATTTGTGAATGGAACTTTGAGCAAGGAGATCAAAAATCTTAGCAAAATGAGCTAGAACTCGTGCTTGAGCTGGATGGGGATTTTTTAGGGAAGAAGATGGAGTATGTGGGTGCAGGAATAAGTGGAGGGGGGCAACCGTGGGCCACGAGACAGGGGGCGCGCCGGGGGTGTGGGCGCGCCCTCCACCCTCGTGGCCAGGTGCTTGCCCCCTGCAGTGTTTTCACTGCCTAAAATCCTCAAATAATCCATAAAAATCATACTAAATTTGCAGGGCATTTGGAGCACTTTCATTTTCAGGATATTTTTTTATTGCACGGATAATTCAGAAAACAGATAGATAATACTATTTTTGCTTTATTTATTCTAAATAACAGAAAGTAAAAAGAGGGTACAGAAGGTTGTGCCTTCTCGTTTCATCCATCTCATGATCATCAAAATGAATCCACTAACAAGGTTGATCAAGTCTTGTTAACAAACTCATTCCGAATAACACGGAGCCGGAAAAATTTCGAATAAGACTAAGTTACCTCAACGGGGATATGAACATCCCCAATAATAAGAATATCATACTTTTTCTTGACAGTAGGAAGAGGAAATTCAAAACCTCCAATAATGATATTTGGATTTTTTTCCAATAGAATTGATGCTATGAACTTGAGGTTGTTTCCCCAGAAAGTGTACCGTATGCTCATTACCACTAACATGAAAAGTAACATTGCCTTTGTTGCAATCAGTAACAGCCCCTGCAGTATTCAAAAAGGGTCTACCAAGGATAATCGACATACTATCATCCTTGGGAATATCAAGAATAACAAAGTCCGTTAAGATAGTGAGATTTGCAACTACAACAGGCACATCCTCACAAATACCGACAAGTATAGCAGTTGATTTATCAGCCATTTGCAAAGATATTTTATTAGGTGTCAACTTATTGAATTCAAGTCTATGATATAAATAGAGAGGCATAACACTAACACCGGCTCCAAGATCACATAAAGCAGTTTTAACATAATTTCTTTTAATGGAGCATGGTATAGTTGGTACCCCTGGATCTCCATGTTTCTTTGGTATTCCACCCTTAAAAGTATAATTAGCAAGCATGGTGGAAATTTCAGCTTCTGGAATCTTTCTTTTATTTGTAATGATATCCTTCATATACTTAGCATAAGGATTTGTTTTGAGCACATCATTTAATCGCATACGCAGAAAGATAGGTCTAATCATTTCAGCAAAGCGCTCAAAATCCTCATCATCCTTTTTCTTGGATGGTTTGAAAGAAAAGGCATGGGTTTCTGAACGCTTGGTTCCCTTTCTTTACCGTGCTTCCTAGAAACAAAATCTCTCTTATCATATCGTTGATTCTTTGACTGTGGGTTATCAAGATCAACAGCAGGTTCAATCTCTACATCATTATTTTTGCTAGGTTGAGCATCAACATGAACATTATCATTAACATTATCACTAGGTTCGTGTTCATCACCTGATTTTGTTTCAACATCATAAATAGAAATATCATTGGGATTCTCAGGTGTGTCTACAACAGGTTCACTAGAAGCATGCAAAATCCTATCGTTTTTCTTTTTTCTTTTTAGAAGAACTAGGTGCCTCTAAATTATTTCTTTGAGAATCCTCCTCGATTCTCTTAGGTTGGCCTTCAGGATACAAAGATTCCTGAGTCATTCTACCAGTTCTAGTAGCCACTCTAACAGCAAAGTCATGTTTATTATTTAATTCATCAAGCAAATCACTTTGAGCTTTAAGTACTTGCTCAGCTTGAGTGGTAACCATAGAAGCATATTTGCTAATGAGTTTAAGTTCACCTTTAACTCTAGCCATATAATCACTCAAGCGTCCTATCTCGAAAGCATTATTCTTTAATTCTCTACCAACATAAGCATTAAAACTTTCTTGTCTAGCCATAAAGTCATCAAATTCATCTATGCATGGGCAATGAAATTTAGTAGGTGGGATTTCAACTTTATCATATCTACAGAGAGAATTTACCTTTACTACCTGTGTCGGGTTATCAAGACAATGTATTTCTTCAACAGACGGTATATTAAGACCATGTATTTCTTCAATAGGAGGTAAATTCTTAACATCTTCAGCTTTAATACCTTTTTCTTTCATTGATTTCTTTGCCTCTTGCATATCTCCAGGATTGAAAAATAGAACACCACTCTTCTTCGGAGTAGGTTTAGGAATAGGCTCAGGAGTTGGCTCAATTGGCTCAGGAATTGGCTCAGGAAGAGTCCAATTATTTTCATTAGTCAACATATTATTCAATAGTAATTTAGCTTGGTCGACTGTTCTTTCCCTGAAAACACAACCAGCACAACTATCCAAGTAGTCCTTGGAAGCATCAGTTAGTCCATTATAAAAGATATCAAGTATTTCATTTTTCTTTAGAGGATGATCAGGCAAAGCATTAAGTAATCGGAGAAGCCTCCCCCAAGCTTGTGGGAGACTCTCTTCTTTGATTTGCACAAAATTATATATTTCCCGCAAGGCAGCTTGTTTCTTATGAGCAGGGAAATATTTAGCAGAGAAGTAATAAATCATATCTTGGGGACTACGCACACAACCAGGATCAAGAGAATTAAACCAAGTTTTAGCATCACCCTTTAATGAGAATGGAAATATCTTAAGGATATAATAATAGCGAGACTTCTCATCATTAGTAAACAGGGTGGCTATATCGTTTAACTTCGTAAGATGTGCCACAACAGTTTCAGATTCATAGCCATAAAAAGGATCAGATTCAACCAAAGTAATAATCTCAGGATCAACAGAGAATTCATAATCCTTATCAGTAACACAGATAGGTGAAGTAGAAAAAGTGAGGTCATGTTTCATTCTAGCATTAAGAGATTGCCGCTTCCATTTAACTAATAACTTCTTAAGATCGTATCTATCCTTGCAAGCAAAAATAGCTCTAGCAGCTTCTTCATCCATAACATAACCCTCAGGAACAACAGGCAATTCATAATCAGGGGGAGAACTTTCATCATCACTATCATCAATAATTTCATTCTCTCTAACCCTAGCAAGTTGTTCATCAAGAAATTCACCTAATGGCAAAGTAGTATCACGCACAGAAGTAGTTTCATCATAAGTATCATGCATAGCAGAAGTGGCATCATCAATAACATGCGACATATCAAAATTCATAGCAGTAGCAAGTTTAGGTGTCGCAAGCTTACTCAAAACAGAAAGATAATCTAGTGTAGAGCTAGATGGCAGTTCCTTACCTCCCCTCGTAGTTGAGGGAAAAATCTTTGCTCTTTCGTCTTTCAAGTTCGTCATAGAGATCAATAGATATAAATCCCAAGTGACTCAAAGAATAGAGCTATGCTTCCCGGCAACGGCGCCAGAAATTAGTCTTGATAACCCACAAGTGTAGGGGATCGCAACAGCTTTCGAGGGTAGAGTATTCAACCCATATTTATTGATTCGACACAAGGGGAGCCAAAGAATAATGTTAAGTATTAGAAGTTGAGTTGTCAATTCAACCACACCTGGATAACTTAGTATCTGCAGCAAAGTATCTAGTAGCAAGTAGTATGATAGTAATGGTAACAGTGGCAAAAGTAAAGATAGTAGTTTTGTAGTAGTTGTAACAGTAGGAACGGAAAAGTAAATAAACGGAGCACGATATGTGAAAAGCTCGTAGGCATTGGATCAGTGATGGACAATTATGTCAGATGCGATTCCTCATGTAATAGTTATAACATAGGGTGACACAGAACTAGCTCCAGTTAGTCAGTGTAATGTAGGCATGTATTCCGAATATAGTCATACGTGCTTATGGAAAAGAACTTGCATGAAATCTTTTGTCCTACCCTCCCGTGGCAGCGGGGTCCTAGTGGAAACTAAGGGATATGAAGGCCTCCCTTTAATAGAGAACCGGAACAAAGCATTAGCACATAGTGAATACATGAACTCCTCAAACTACGGTCATCACCGAGAAGTATCCCGATTATTGTCACTCGGGGTTGTCGGATCATAACACATAATATGTGACTATAGACTTGCAAGATAGGATCAAGAACTCACATATATTCATGAAAACATAATAGGTTCAGATCTGAAATCATGGCACTCGGGCCCTAGTGACAAGCATTAAGCATAGCAAAGTCATAGCAACGTCAATCTCAGAACATAGTGGATACTAGGGATCAAACCCTAACAAAACTAACTTGATTACATGGTAAATCTCATCCAACCGATCACCGTCCAGCAAGCCTACGATGGAATTACTCACGCACGGCGGTGAGCATCATGAAATTGGTGATGGAGGATGGTTGATGATGACGACGGCGACGAATCCCCCTCTCTGGAGCCCTGAACGGACTCCAGATCAGCCCTCCCGAGAGAGATTAGGGATTGGCGGCGGCTCCGTATCGTAAAACGCGATGAAACTTTCTCTCTGATTTTTTCTCTCCACGACACAGAATATATAGAGTTGGACTTGAGGTCGGTGGAGCATCAGGGGGCCCACGAGACAGGGGGCGCGCCCCCACCCTCGTGGACATGGTGTGGGACCCCTGACCTTGATTCTTTCGCCAATATTTTTTATATTTTCCAAAAGTTATCTCCATGGATTTTCAGGTCATTCCGAGAACTTTTGTTTTCTACACAATAAACAACACCATGGCAATTCTGCTGAAAACAGCGTCAGTCCGGGTTAGTTTCATTCAAATCATGCAAATTAGAGTCCAAAACAAGGGCAAAAGTGTTTGGAAAAGTAGATACGTTGGAGACGTATCAACGATGGAGATGTGATCCATGAGCTCGTACTTGCCAAGGAGGACAGTGATGAGCATGCGCCACTTGGCGTAGTTTGACTGCTGCAGGTCGAGGACGATGGGGACGTGCGTCTTGACGCTGGCAACGTGGACGGCCTGGGAGGCCGGCAATGTGAGGGCGGGCGCGGTGGCAGCGGTTGTGGCGGTGGTGGTGGAGTTGGTGAGGGCCCCGGAGGTCTGCGCCCCGAGCATGGACGACGAAGATGCGGAGGTGGACATGGCGGCGATCTGGGAATGAACCGTGGCGGCGCCTAGGGTTTGGGGCGGCGGCGGCGGTTGGGAGTGGGGCGGTGGAAGCTAGGTTAAGGAAAGAAAGGCTGATACCATATAAACGAGAATCAGTTTGAGGGAAGATGCCTCTCAAGGGGCGATCGGCTCATATATTTATAGCAAGATTACAAGTCTTGGAGACCAAGAAAGAATCCTATACGCGTATATGTACAACCATATATAAACGGAATACGCGTGGTTAGCTATACAAAATCATACTTTAACAACCATGACTCATCCAACATTCGGTCAAGTTCATTATTATCCGGTTAAACTTGAATGCAATAAGCTGAGCCATAAAAATAACATGATGCAATTATAATGCATGAGCATGATATCAACATAAGCATGGCGGTGCAACGCAATCATCGAGCATAATAGCAATGGATCATATATCCAAATGAGCATGGCATACTGACGAGCATGAATATCACGAGTATAGCACTACTCATAGCATAACATGACCACTAGCATCAACAATAAATGCCAAGCAAGAACATATCAATAATACTACCAAGTAAGCATGTGCCCAACTAGATGCAAGGGATCATGCATAACGACGGTACTAGATAACAGACCATAAGCATGCACCAGAACGAATATCACTACTACCAGCATGTACTACTACTGCCAAGCATGACATAAGAACATGATACTAGCAAGTAGTACAAGATAACAAGAAGCATCGAAACATAGCTTGAAGGTGAACATGAATCCATGAGCATAATCGAAACAACGACAGTAGTAGCAAACAAGCAGACAGATAACGGGCAAACTTTTATTAAACATTCAAGTAGAAACTATGGCTACTGCATGGCTATCATGCAAAGTGGCTGTTGTGACTTGCCTGGGGGTAACAGAGACTCCGGGGAGAAGTGTGGTGAAGCCGCGGAACAAAACGCTGGACGGTTCTCTCTCGGCGGGGGCTGACTAGAGGCAAGGGCAAAATGGTCATTTTCACTGCAGGACCACCCTGTGAAAATGATACCAACAGAAATATCTCGACGAGACAAAGAAGTGAGCATTTGTTTCACCTCAATCGGAGTTACGGTTGCGGAGTTATGAGGTGAAGAAGATCATGGACTAATGTGTGAATATTTCTGCTACAAACAAGTCCGTGGAGGCAGAAAATAGAAAGCGCCTTTTTGGGAAATATGCTTTCCTAATAGGAAAGCATACTCTGGGCCGAAGAAGAAAGAAAGTGCACTTTCATAAGCGTAAGATGCATTTTGAAGAATACGTCTCCACTTAAAACAGAATGGGCCCGGGGCTAGAGTCACTTACGGGTGGGACCCGGGCGGTAGGAGGGCAGGCACTCGTCTTCTTCCTCTGCTCGACCC
>NC_041381.1:87700506-87708356 GCF_002162155.2 Triticum dicoccoides
CGAGACAGAGGTGAGGTGAGGCAGGGCGATGGCCGGCGATGGAGCGGGCTGCTCCGACCACTGTTGGCCGAGGCGAGGGCACCAGCGGGTGCAGGAGGTCATGCCGCACCCATCCAGAGGGCTAGCGGGCGCCGGGGAGGCCCGAGGTCGCGGCGGCACGCGACGACAGGAAGAGGCAGAGGACAGCGGGCGGCGGTGGTCTTTGGTGATGTAGGGTATCTCCGGCGAGGGCGAGGGCGTGGGTAGATTCGCCGGGACGAGGAGTGGAGGTGGACTATGCTCGCCGGGGTCGAGAAAAAACTGTAGCGGCCATGGCGGACAGAGGCGAAGCGAGGTGAGTAGAGGCAGCTCCGGTGGGCGGGGAAGGTCGGGGAGAGGCTGGGAGCTGCGGGAGGACTCGGGCATGCTATATATAGCCATGGAAGATGGTTCGAGAGCTCACGGGCGAGCTCACGCCAAGCTCTAATGGAGGACATCAGCTTGTGGTGGCACGGGCATGGAGTTTGCAACACATTTATGGCGAAACAGGAGGGGGCCCGAGCATGAGATGATGAAGTCGATCACGTGGAAGCTCCAGAACATGGTTGGAGGTCGAGACGACGGGAACAGTGCCCGTATCAAGCCAGAGCACGTAATTAACCATGACGCAAGCGTGATCACCACAGGAACGGGTGCAAGCGGCGCGTTCTGGCCAAGCCGACATGTCTAGTGGATAGACCTAAGTCCCCTTAGTATAGCTGAAGAAAGAATTTGGTCTAGGGGCAAAGAAGAGATTGGCACCTAGCTCCAAAACATTTCAACAGCAAGGTGTTTGTGCTGCAGGGAGACAAACATAGGAGGAGGCAGAGGCTGAGCTTTGGCATGGCTTGATCACATGCCAAGGTGACTATGTTGGCAAAATATCAGCCCAAATGGAGGTCTCTATAGGGTACTTGCTGTAGAATGCACCATATTGTACAGAAATACGAAGTATGAAGTAGCACTCACATAGCAAGTTGCATTGAGCTGAATTTTGGCATGGGCCAACGATTTGAAGATATGAAGATGCTCAAAAAGTTTCATGCCATTTGGACTTGCCAAACTAGCACTTGCTTCATGAAGCATCTCCTTGGACTGAAATTTGGAAATATTGCACATGGCAAATGGCTAGATGAAATGGGCCAAAACTTGGTGGAGGGAGTTGATATAGATAGGAGAATGTCCTGGTAAATTTTCAGCTTCATTGAAGCAATATAAAATATAGTTGCTTCACAAAGTGAAAATCTGACCAGAAACCAAGATTTGGAGCTGGGCTCACATAAATGAGTTACAAGAGCTCAAATTTGATGGAGAGTCATGATGATCATATGAAGGATCTTGCAAAATTTCAGCTCATTTGGCTATGCCTAGCTTGCCCTTCCTTCACAATGACTCCCCTCAGACATGAACTTTGAAAAATTACTCAGGAATATTTACTAGGTAAATTGAGTTGAATTTTGGGATGGGGCAATTATATGAACATGAAAAGATGTCCAAAAAGTCTGGGGTCAATCAAGCAAATATAAATGACACTTCCTTGTCAAACCACCCCTTAGGGTAGAATCAGAAAAGGAATATTTGTGAATTATCTTTGATGATGCCAAGGAAATATTTTGACATATTTGAGGAAGATATGACCCAAAAAATTTATGAGAATTATTTGGGAATTTTGGGAGTGACAGAAAGATAGGTTGCTTCACGGCCTAGGGCAAATAGGGCTATCCCTTTAATAGAAAAGGAATATTCCCTAGAAAAAGAATATTGGATTTGGGCTAGGATCAAAATGACATGATCTTGGGATGATGATGAGGATGACAAGCCACTATGAAACCTAGGAAGACATGATCTTCCCAAGTTTCAGTACCACATAGCCAGAGAAAAAGCAATTCAAATCAGTAAATCCAAGAAAATCAGCAGAAAAAGAAAAGGACAAAATCCAGGGTGTTACATGCACCAGCATGATTTTCTTCACGATCTGTAATTACTTCTTCAGCTAATTCTTCGGTAGGTATGACATCCTCAGTCGCTTTGAACTTAATGGATTCCTTAGGAGACATTTCATCTAGCACAGGAGGTAGATGCTCTCTTTGCGAGCCATTAGTTTCATCGAACCGCACAACTACAGTTTCAACAACCTTGTGGTGATAGGTGTTGAAGACTATGTAGGTGTGCGAGTCCTTTTCGTAACCAAGCATAAAACCCTCATGTGCTTTTGGTGCAAATTTAGAATTGTGATGAGGTTCCCTAATCCAACATTTAGCACTGAAGACTTTGAAATAACTCACATTGGGTTTGTCAGTGAGGAGTTGATATGAGGTCTTCTTGAAGAATTTGTCAAGATATACCCTGTTGATGATGTGGCATGCCGTATCAATAGCCTCGGGCCAGAAGTGATGAGGCGTCTTGTATTCATCAAGCATTGTGCGAGCCATCTCAACAAGAGTCATGTTCTTGTGCTCCACGATGCCAATCTGCTGAGGAGTTGTCGGGCTACACAAACAGGGGTGTATGTTTCCCCCTGATTTGTGCATGGACAGCAAACCACTGGTCCGGCAACTCCCAGCGTCCAAGACAAGGCCAAGCAGGAGAGATGAGGTCTTTGAGAAATCAAAGGGCGGATCAAGAAGACCAAGTCAAGCTAGAGGAGCAAGACACCACTAAGGAAAAACCTCCCTTGTCGGGCACGCGAGCCTGGCGCGGTCGAGGTTGCCCCAAAGACAAGTCTCAAGACCGCCCCGGCAAGCTTGCCGGGGACGCTGAGAGCGGACTACCCTGCCAAGGCTCCACCAATCCACCTCATAGCAACGCAAGTCATCGATCGGTGCGGTGTCGAGCCCCCGAATGACTAACTGGCTGTTATTTGGCACGTGGCAGCCACTTACAAAGGAAATCACCTCCAAAATGACACCCGTCCAGAGACATGTCACGTAGGCAGGTGAGAAGGTGTCCGAACTGCCCGGCAAGGCTTGCCAGGCAGCGCTATGATGTGACACTAAGCGGCGCATTTAATGTGCACTGTCCTGTCTATAGAGTTAGGTATGATAGCACTGTTTGCTATCTAAACAGTACTCAATGACTGATTTGCCATTGTGGTGACCCCTTGATCTATAAACGGAGGGCCGTGGCAACCTTAGAAAGTATTCGGACCCCTATACTCTCATACGCACGTAGCTGCTCTCACCCCGAGGCCACCTTGCCGAGCTAGATCACTGTGTCTCCACCACGGACCCCTCATCAATCCACCAAAGCAGGAGTAGGATTTTATGCCTCGCGGCGGCCCGAACCTGGGTAAAACTGCCCGTGTGATCACTGTCGTGCTGCCCTTACACCCTCCACTCTTTGTGCAATGTGCTCTTCCCCCTGCCAAACCACAAGGGGCCGATGGTCCCATAGGTGGCCGTTTTCCCCCACGACATCTTTGGCATGCTAGGTAGGGGGGAGCGCTTGCGCGAACCTGAGAGTGTACGCAGCGCATCATCTTTATCATCATTTTCTTCATCGACGGCTTCATCATCCATGATGCCCAGGAAAGAGGCGGGGAATGGTGGGACGGAGAGGGGGAGCGATGTTGCTCCCCGGCCTACCCTGTCCAATCTCTATCGCCCCCTCCGTCGTGGCTGCAGCAGCGGCGGGAACCAGTAATGATGGCAGCAAACCAACCCCAACGATTCAGGCAGCATGGTTGCCATGCGAGCCCAGTTTGGGAAAAGGAGCAAGGTGTAAGGGTACATGGTTTCTCTCTCTGCCACTCTCACTTATTGACAATCGAGCTACTCTGGGTTTTAGCATCATCAATGTCGATGAGCTCGCGAGATACTCGGTCCAGTATTTACCTTGCTTAGGGAAATCTTGAGTGGAGCGCCGATGCGAATCCGTTGATCGATGCCCCGGCAAGTTCGCTCCGGCAAGGCCATCCATGTCTGCGTGACTTTTATGCCAGCCGCCGTCAGATTGTTTAAAAAGTGTGAAGGGGAGGAGAGAGAAACAAGTTGTACCCCACATCGCGTCCTCCTGCCCGCAAGATACATATGATTCTTGTCGGCACATGTCGGGAGCCAGAGAGCAACACGCGCGGCGACTATCCTTCCCGAAGAATGCGAATGCGACGAGCAGCCAAAGCTGAAGGGAATGGAAGGAAGCGAGAATCACTACAAGAAATATGTCAACTTATGACCTTCTGTCAGTGACCCTCGAAGAAATGGTCATAAATTTATGACCATTTTAGACCAATTGGTCAAAAGCTGTTCAGGGGGCTTCAAACCCTAAACCATTGCGACCATTTTGGTCAGAAAGGTCGTAATTTCCTTACACGAAATGGCCATAAAGCAAACAGCGCTAGTCCGCTACCTTATTTCTAGTTGTTAACGACCAATATAGATGGTCATAGCCTTGTAAATTGTGGTGGGTTGCCATGTGGCAGTTTTGCCTATGTGTCATGTCCATGTGGCAGTTTTTGCCCTAGGTTGTGAAGCAACCTATATTTCTGTCATTCCCAATATTCCCAAACAAATCTCATAAATTCTTTGGGTCATATCTTCGTCAAATATGTAAAAACCTTCCTTTCCTAGTTCAAAAATAATTCAAAAATATTCATTTTCCTATTCTGTTCAGAACAACAGTTTGTGAAGGAAGTACCACTTTGGCATGTCCAAATAGTATCCATTTTCTACAGTGCTTTCCTATGCCCAAATAACCATACTCCACCAAATGCCAGCTCAATCCATTCATTATTTTGAGCCGAGCTTCAACATTCGTATTTATGTCCAGTGTGGTGGTTTGCAAAGCAAGTACCACCTAGGCTCCTCCTTTTGAGCTGAAAATTTGTGAAGACGGTCTTCTTAGTAACTGATCATCCTCAGCCAAAACTCACGGCCATTAGCCATGTACATTTCCCGTACCGCTAATCAAACACTTGGCTGCTTATTCATGTTTAAGCATCGATCTGTCTCCTCGTGAGAATCTTATGGTGTGATTTTCTTCCTAGCACCTACCTGGGGAGTTCCCAAACCACTAGACATGCCTAGGCCGCCCAGAACACATGGCAACACCATGGTCACGCGGTGACCACGCGGCGGGCATGCGAGCTTACGCGCTCTAGAGTTGGGGCCCTCGGCCACCGTCGAAACCTCGATGTCTCTCCATCAAACCATGTATTTCTGATTAAATAGGTACTTATGTAACTAGAAATGATTTTTGGAAAAATTAAATAGTAAACTATGAGGCAGCTGCAGTTCAAATTTGACCCGCTTCCAACTGAATCGGCGGAAATTTGTCTTTTTCACGAGAGGTGGCTCAAAACTTTTTACACCCAACCATTTGTTCAATTGTGCATTAAATATGTCCTAGTATTTCAGAAAAATGATTTGGTCCAATTTTGCAATAATTATTTGGTAGTTCCTTCACAAAAAAACCTCCTTTCGGGCACTCGAAAAATGAAAAATGGTTTTTTTGTCCAAAGAAAATCAAAAACTTCCTTAGGCAACATTGTTTGCCATTCCAATATGCACCCTTGTGCACAATATGAGATCATTTGAACAAACTATGCCACGAATGTAGCCATAAGTTTGATCATTTGCCTTGAAAGCCATGAATCTTGAGAGATGATAGCTCATTTCTGAGAACACTTTTTTAAAATAATTGACGTATTACAAGTTTGTTATTTTTCCTGGGAACTTGGCCACATATAATGACACAATGCGAAGGTTTCCCAATTTTTTGATTTTTTTGAATTTTTATGCCCGTTTCAAAATGCGGTCAAAACGGCGGGAATGACCGTTCCTAGCTAGTTGTTGAATCTTGGAATTTTTTTGGTGTTTCTCTGATTAAATAGATACTTTTGTACCTAGAAATGATTTTTGGAAAAAACAAATAGCAAACTATGAGGCAGCTGCAGTTCAAATTTGACCCGCTTCCAGCTGAATCGGCGGAAATTTGTCTTTTTCACAAGAGGTGGATCAAAACTTTTTACACCCAACCATTTGGTCAATTGTGCATTAAGTATGTCCTAGTATTTTAGAAAAATGATTTGGTCCAATTTTGCAACAATTATTTGGTAGTTCCTTCACAAAAAAACCTCCTTTCGGGCACTCGGAAAATGAAAAATGGTTTTTTCGTCCAAAGAAAATGAAAACTTCCTTAGGCAACATTGTTTGCCTTTCTAATATGCACCCTTGTGCAAAATATGAGATCATTTGAACAAACTATGCCATGAATGTGGCCATAAGATTGATCATTTGGCTTGAAAGGCATTGATCTCCACACGTGATAGCTCGTTTCTGAGAACACTTTTTTAAAATAATTGCCGTATTACAAGTTTGTTATTTTTCCTGGGAACTTGGCCACATATAATGACACAATGCGAAGGTTTCCCAATTTTTTGATTTTTTTTGAATTTTTATGCCTGTTTCAAAATGCGGTCAAAACGGCGGGAATGACCGTTCCTAGCTAGTTGTTGAATCTTGGAATTTTTTTGGTGTTTCTCTAATTAAATAGGTACTTATGTACCTAGAAATGATTTTTGGAAAAAAATAAATAGCAAACTATGAGGCAGCTGCAGTTCAAATTTGACCCGCTTCCAACTGAATCGGTGGAAATTTGTCTTTTTCACCAGAGGTGGATCAAAACTTTTTACACCCAAACATTTGGTCAATTATGCATTAAATATGGCCTAGTATTTTAGAAAAATGATTTGGTCTAATTTTGCAACAATTATTTGGTAGGTCCTTCACAAAAAAACCTCATTTGGGGCACTAGATAAATGGAAAATGGTTTTTTCGTCCAAAGAAAATGAAAACTTCCTGAGGCAACATTGTTTGCCAGTCCAATATGCACCCTTGTGCATAATATGAGATCATTTCAACAAACTATGCCATGAATGTGGCCATAAGATTGATCAGTTGGCTTGAAAGCCATTGATCTCCACACATGATAGCTCGTTTCTGAGAACACTTTTTTAAAATAATTGCCATATTACAAGTTTATTATTTTTTCTAGGAACTTGGCCACATATAATGACACAATGCGAATGTTTGCCAACTTTTTGATTTTTTTTGAATTTTTTATGCCTATTTCAAAATGCGGTCAAAACGGCGGGAATGACCGTTCCTAGCTAGTGGTTGAATATTGGAATTTTTTTGGTGTTTCTCTTATTAAATAGATACTTATGTAGCTAGAAATGTTTTTTGGAAAAAATAAAGAGCAAACTATAAGGCAGCTACAGTTCAAATTTGACCCGCTTCCAGCTGAATCGGCGAAAATTTATCTTTTTCACGAGAGGTGGATCAAAACTTTTTACACCCAACCATTTGGTCAAATGTGCATTAAATATGGCCTAGTATTTTAGAAAAATTATTTGGTCCAATTTTGCAACAAATATATTATAGGTCCTTCAAAAAAACTCATTTTGGACACTCGAAAAATGAAAAAAATGATTTAAGAGAACTCATTTCTCATAACTCTTTAAAAAAATATTTGTCTTATTTCAATTTGTGATTATTCCTGAAAGCTATAGTCAAATTTGCTGACACAATGAGAAGTTTTTTCTCTTCATATTTTAAGGTCATAATAAAATAGCTAACATGATTTAGCAACTTCTTTTAGTCAATTATGACCAATTTAAATGGTCAAAATATCATACCTGTATACTACGTTCTGATTGGTCCAAAGGCCTCTCACGCAGATTATGGATAAACCACCATCGGATCCTCCTGGATCCAACGGCCCTCACCTCACCCTCTCACGGTCTCACCCACCCACCGCACACCACTCTACTCTCTCCCTGCGTAGCGAACCCTAGCGCTCTCACCCTCTCCCTCAACCCCCCCCCCGCCGCC
>NC_041381.1:87708815-87726634 GCF_002162155.2 Triticum dicoccoides
CCCTTCCTCTGGATCTCGACGCGCCACCGCCCCCACCCCACTCCTCCGGTGTTCCCCCCACACGGTCACTGCTCGGACCTCCCCATTGCTCCTCCTCCTCCTCCCTCCGCTCACGGTCGCCTCTCCTGATAGATATGGTGCCAGGGTTCGCGGCCCTAGCGGACGGGGGAGCGGAGACATGCGGGGGGATGGGTTGACGCGTGCCTGGTGGGCGGAGGAGAGGATGGAGAATCCGCATGGCGGCCTCGACGAGCAGATCGAGCTATGGCGGCGGCGGAGGAAGCCATGGCGCCAGCGCAGATCGACGTGAGGATGGACGTGGCGCTGCTCCACTGCCGGGCCTGCCTCCTCCCCCCCAAGCCCCCGTGTTCAAGGTATGGCATGCACCGACGTGGCGCTGGATTCCCATCTCCTCGCGGGATCCATCTGTCTGCGTCAGTGGCCTGCAGGGAGCGGCACATCCGCCGTCTGCGCGTTGGATCCCGCGGATCCGCGAGGCTGACCCCAACGGCGCTGGCGCCGGTGCTGCGACGACGTCAATGGCGCGCGCTCCTGCTAGTGGGATGCCTGACTGGCTGCTCGCTTGCATCAACTTGGACGCCGACGGCGCCGGGAGAGGAGGAATCTTCTGGCTTGGGGTTGGGGGACGACGCGGTTTCAGCGACGACGAGATGCTGCTCGCCCATCTTCTCCTCACTGACCAAATCCAGTGCAGCGCAAGTGCAGGGGTAAGCACAGCCGCCTCCTCTGCTCTCTCACCGTTTTCGCCGCCCCTCTTCTCCCTCGACGGTGTTCTCATGCGCCACAGCAGCTTACTGACACTGTCGTTTTTCTGTCTTTCTTTTGTTGGCAGCAGGGGAAGAAGGAGGAGGAGGAGTTCAGCACGGGGCCCCTCTCCATTCTCATGCTCAGCGTCAAGAACAACGCCCTGGTTGGTTTGGTTTGGTTGACTTCTTGCCTCTGTTGATCGAGATATCAGCTTAGCGAGGGCATATTTTCTGCAGTAGTAGTACTTACTGACTTACTGTCTGTCTACATATCCATGTGGACTGAACACCTGACCTTCTGGAGTGCTGGTGTTCTCCGTTGTGCGTGCACTTGTTAAAACACACCAATCGACTTATTCGCCTGTGATCCCGTCGTGCAAGTGAACACTAGTTTCCCTCTTAGTGCTACAATGCTAAGCGCACCATCCATGTGGTGATCTGAAATGCTCTTGGTGCTATGTCTTCAAGACTGATATGATATCCCATGTCTGTCTGTCTGTCATGCTGCTGCTGCTGCTACTTGTTTTGCTACTAAAATATGGATCGAATTTTATTCAAAGTTTTGGTTCCAATGCACCATGTTTCCTCCTTGAATCTGCCACAATTGTGGCCCTTTTTCTTTCACAAGATACAACTAAAATTCTACGCACTGACATGATCTGTTTCACATGTTTTGGTATACTTGCTAGTATGAAGCACTAGTATCTTTTGTTGGACTGCAGCAATAGTTGCAACTATGTCGTAATAATTTATGCAAGATGCCATCTTGCCTAAACAATCAAACTCAACAGCTGCAGCCTCTTGTGTCACCTACTTCCTGTATGAAACAATGAAATAGATGAGCTTAGTTTTGTGCACTTTCTTTTAGTGTTAAGGTTGATGTGCTTTAAATTTTATTTCTGGTAGATGAAACATCAGATTTTGACTTAGTTGCACAAATATTCAACACCCAGATTTTATTTAACTCCACTTGTCTTAGGCCATGAATACAATGCAATATGCTTAGAGAGGTGCTTGTAAAAATAAAACATGTTTAAGCTCAAGTATCGGTGCTTGTTCCTTTAAGCTCATACCAATACATGCTTTTCTGTAACTTTAGATATTTTCCAGAATAGTTTGCTTGGTCCTTCATATCTAAAGCTTGCATGTACTGTAGAAGCTCTACATTATGCTAATACTTGCTTGTGTAACATCTTTCATGGCATACTTCTAAATGGACAAGTACGTGCAACGTCCAGCGTCAATGATGATGCGGACCATATGTTCAAGTGTTCAACTGTAGCCCCATCCATTGCATCGACACAAAGGTATGTACTCCGTCTTGCTGAACAGATATGGGCCTGATGCTTGATGTCCTTATGCCTGATTCATGTATCATGTGACATACACATAATTAACTTTGACATAGTTGCTCTGTTACAGCAGATGGCAAGATGAATAGCTAGTGTCTATTTAATTCCATCATGCACCTGGTAGTTTAATAGGTACTATTGATTGAATATGAATGTTATTCCATATACTCAAATGGAACTTCGATCTGCTGTAACTTTGAATGATGGTTTTTAAACCTTGTCGTGTATGTGAAACATTCCTTGCTCGTTTGCTGCTAAGTTTGTCATATGTGCCAACTCAATTCCCAATTTTGATCAATAGCCATATTCTAGATAAGTAGAATGATCTGGTTAATAACAATAATAAGTAGAATGATAATATACTGGTGTATCTTTACTTTTTATTTTAAAAGTACTATGTATTCTATTAGTGACTTACCTTTTGTTCTCTTTTGAATGCTCAGATGTTTTGCATCAGCCTGTCATTGCTTGCTAAGGGAGAAGCGGGACTTGGAGAAGAAATCTTTCCATTAAGCAGATTACATGTTTGGTTGTTGTGATGTACCAGATAGGCTAGTTCTATTTTTTCACGATCCTGGAGTATTTCAGCAGCACCATGCAAATGCAGTAGTGTTTGTTTTTTGTTTGTAAAAACTTAGTTAGCCTGCAGTCAGTTAGTAGTAGCTTAGCCAGCCAGCCTCAAATAGTATTGCTGGAATGAATGGTTGTAATATAATAACGTTGCACGTTGCTTTGAAAATATATCAGAACTGGGTGATGTGTTGTAATGTCAATGGCATAATATTTTTTTTGGATTGGATCAATGTTTTCGGAACTGGGCTAGGCCCAAGTTATATTGGACAATTATTTTTGAGGGAAAAACATGAGAGGCCTAGCAATGAAATGGCCCAGAAAAATACATGATTAAAAAGAAAATCTGCTATTAAAAGGGCCACGCAAAGAAATCAATAAGGCTGAATTGTTGGGCCAGACCCAGGTAGCTAATAAAAGCACAGGAAGAAAATACATTAAAAAGGCCGAATTGTTGGGCTCGACCCATGTAGAAAATCGAATTGGACCGGGCTGAATCTTGTGCCACGTCAGATTGCCACGCTGGATGCCTACATGGCCTGGGGAGGTTGCTAGTGACCAAAACGCCACAGTAGACGTATTTTGGTCATAAATGTTTGCAACCATTCCAGAAGAAAGGTCGCTATAGTCAGTTTACGACGCCCAGCTTCTGACCTTATGTTTTTTGTCACAAAAAGGTCATAAATGGAAATTTGTGACCTTTCAGTGACCAATAGTGGTGGTCATAAGTTGACATATTTCTTGTAGTGAATAAGAGCTAAGTCCACGCATTCGTTGCTCCGTTATAGACCTAGAATTTATATTTGCTTGTCCCTTGGATATCAAGGTGTTAGTATAAGGAAATCTTTCGTGTAAACGACACCTTATTAGTTTTTGTCTGTGCCCTCGATCTGTTTCGAGCCTCCTCGCAGAACAGGTGGCAACATCAAAACTACCATGGAAAAACCTGCCGGGACGTACCCTCGCCAAGATAACTGCTAAGGGCCCGACCCTTACAAAAATCAAAATACGCACAGAGACTAATCGTACGAACACCAATGGGTGAACTCAAGGGGGATAAACATGCAATTAAGATTAAGTAAAAGCATCAGTTTCACACAAGCATCAGCAGTACGATGTCTAAACACAGGACATGCATCATGTTTTGTTACAGGATAGCTCAGGGGCGAGGATAATTCAAGGCCGGGCATGGCCACCTCACGGAGCAGTACGGATGGCAAGGACCTTGTCAGCATAAGGGACAACCTTCTCCTCGGCAGCAGAAACATCTGCGCCCTTTGGCGGCTTCCTGAAGCCATCGGCAAGGTCAAGATCCAGATGGCGGCAGGCAATGTTCCTCAGGACCATGAGGAGGGCATTGCGGGCAAGCTTCCGATATTTGCTCGCGACACAACCGACCCTTCCCTCTTCACGCACCTTTGCTTTTCAATCAGGTCGTTGAAGAAGACCCCTCGCTGGGGATCTCATGCTTGCTGGCCGAGTAGATTGGCCCTTCCATGCCCATCGCTGCAGTTTGGGAAATCAGACGCTCGGCGATGTCGATCAAGCTCTTGATCCAAAGATCGTCCTGCTCGGAGTGGCTCGCCAGCTTGTCCTCTGCATCCTTCCAAAGACGCCTTGCGATGTCCAGATCCTTTGTCAGCTTCTTCTTGCTAGCCCCGCTAGATTCTACCAAGCTCTCCAAGGTGCCGACCCTGGCCTTCATCTCTTCAATGGAGCCGTTGGCAGTCACAAGGTCTTGGATCTTGGAGCAGAGCCGTGATTGCACTTCTTTTAGAAGGATCTCTGCCTTCCGCGCCTCCTCCTTGAGGGTCCCAATTTCCTTGGTACTCCCAGCAAGCTCTTCAGTCAGCCTGGCCACCTGCTGGTCGAGATCAACCTTGGCAGTAGATGCAGTGGCAAGGTCATCAGCAAGTTTCTTCACTTGGGTGGCGGAGTTGGCAGTGAGGGCATCTAGGGCGGCCTTATGCCTGTCCTCCTGCTCCTTCGTCCGCTGCTGGACGAGGGCTTCTAGATTATCGTCCTTGGTGCGGAGGGTGGCCTCGAGTTTCTGCTCCAGAAAAGAGATGTTCTGCTCCCTGGTGTCTAGAAGCACCTTGCGCTCCGCCAGGCAAGCCTTCCGGGCAATAACATCCTCCCTCACCATCGAGATTGTCCCCTGCTGCCTCATGAGGACCTGGAACTGCTTGCCGTGCCACTTGTGCAGCTCGTTACCTTTGTCCCTCAACTTCTGGTCCACCTTGTTTGTGGACCTGCGCTGCTCCTTGAGCACCTGCCATTTCTGGCTATGCCGGTCCTACATCTCTTTAATCCTTGCCGCCATAGACTCCAGGAAAGACAGGTCCATGGCGACAGCGGTGGAGTCATCTGCCTCTTTGACCCCCTGGTACAGCAGTGCTAGGATGTGTTGGAGCTCTCCATCAAGTTCTGCGCTCGTCGCCGCTGATGAACCGGGGGCTCCGAGCCCAAGCTGCGCAAGCACCAGTGCCAGTTGACTCGAAGCTGGCGGCAGGGCCCCTGCCGAGGTGCCAAATGAGGGAAGGGGATCCATAGTTTGGAGGGGGATTTTCTCTTCAACCAATACCCCCGACCCTGACGTGCTATCAGGGGTTTTCTCTGATTCCTTCAGAAGCTCCTGGATACCCCCGATGGCATGTTCCTGCCCTTTTGCGGCAGCAATCTTGGCGGCTTCCTCCGCGGCATCCTTCCCTATGCTGGCCACCTCTTCTAGCAGTTCAAGCTCTTCACTCAAAGGAGCTGCAGGCAGAGTCAACAATCAATGACAAGGGTGCGGAATTGTTAACAAGCCAGGAGCATGGAGCAAGATGGTAAGAGCAGCAGATCACAAAAAGAGTAAATGGATTACCAGGAGATGCCTGCCGTGAGGCAACTTCAGTTTCCCCGGCAACGTCAGCTGCCGGGCCAAGATCACCATCCCCTCCCAGGGTAACCACGGCGTCGCACTGGGCGGACCCTTCCATGGAAATCCTTGTCAGGGATCCCTCGACTCGATCGGCGGGCAGGGTGAGCCCCTCCTCGAAGGACTCACCCAGAGTAGTCTCCTTCCCTCCTCTAGCTATGGAGGTGGGGAGCTCTCCTCTGTCACCTCTGACAGGAGGGCCAACCCTGCACTTTTAGGCCGGAGGCTGAGCTGGGGGCTTGGTGTTCGGTCGTCGCCGCTGCTTCCTGCCGGGCCTACGCCTTCCATAGTCTTTGGTAGCTCCGCGTGCCTGAGCCGCTTGGTCCGGTGGATGAGGGTCTCGCCTTCTTCCTCGTCCTCCCTGAGAAAGGTGGCAAGCAAAGATTAGTCAACAAGCAAGAGAATATGCGGAAACTGTGGGAAGGAAAGGAGATTATTCTTTCTTACTCTTCGTCAATGAGCATGGAGCTCAGCTCGAACTCAATGGGTGGTGAGAGCACCCTGCTTCTCTTCTGGGGCGGAGGAACGGAGCTTCCCGACAGCTTCGAGCCTTGCTGAGGCGTCGGGGACTCCGACGAGGACAAGCTGTGCGAGGATCTTGAGCCGAGAGCTAGAGTCAGCTCCCGTGGCTGCCAATTGCCTGGTGAAAGCACAAGTGCTCCCTAGGTGATTTTGGTAATTAATGTCAACATATCTCTTGTTGGACTAATACTTCTATCTAGTATATTTCAGATGAGTTCAAATGGAGTGGCATGGACAAGAGGATGTCGAACCCCTTCAAGATGCTAAGGACAGAAGATTGGCAAAATCTCAAAGCTCAGGACTCCACATTTTCTATTTCAGTTATCCAAGATCACATTGAGTCCATAGGAATGCCAATACTATTAAAAGGGGATGAGGTGTTGCTTAATGGCTTGCTTGCTCAAAGTGCTTAGTGATATGCTCCAAAGCCCTCAACCACTTTCTCATATCCACATATGTCCTAAACCTAAAGTCAAACTCGGCCCCACCGATTTGATCTATCTGGCACCATTTGTTCACTTGACATAGCCACTGCCAGAAACCCTAATCAATTCGGTCTCACCGATGGGATCTCGGTCTCACCGAGATGGGCTTGCAAATTCTCTGTTGCCTGTTGCAACTATTTCGGTCTCACTGAAATAGGCAATCGGTCCCACCGAGTTTGCTTGACCAACTCTCTGTTTCGCTTATTACCAAAATTGGTCCCACCGAGTTTGTGTAATCGGCCAAACCTGTCGGTGTTCTGGGAATGGGGGTCTCCAGACTTGCCTGCCTGCGGCCTGCGGCGTGGCTCGAGTGGTGGCCCAGTACATCCCATATTCATCGACGCAAGACTCAAGACCCTCGCGAGGGGCCAAGCCTCATGGGGCAGACGACACGAGGCTTCCTCAGGAGCGGCCTCTCCAGACAGGCTCGCGAGGAGGCGGAGAGATCAAGGCAGGGTACCTCGCGAGGTTCTCGTGACGCAAGCCGTGATGATCGAGACCAGGCGGGCGCCAGCCCGCACAGTGTCCTTATTTCCTCTTTGGTGCAAAGGGGGCAAGCGCAGGCGTGGAGTACCGAGGCATCAGGCAAAGGTTGCCATTTCAGTGCAACGAGACCAAGACCAGCAGAGCGGCAGGATGGAGGTCACCGTGGAGCCCAAGACGACGCCATCACCAGTGCCTTTGGCAGCCGAAGACCAAGTTTAGTCAGGATAACTTTTACTAGATGTTCCCCTTCAAAATGGCCATTGTTAGTGCCCTTCCCGCTCAATATTTGGGAAGAGGGCCAGGGCCTCTATAAATAGGGCTAGCCACCACAGAAGAGGGCATCTCATCGAGTCCTCATCAGATCGAGAGGCGATCGAGCTCATCCAAGTAGTTCATCACACCAGCTCAAGAACACCTCTCGCAAGGCCGTTCATCCTTTGTACTGTTCATCATCAGCTCCTGAGGTAATCCACCACACCACACACTGGAGTAGGGTATTACACCACAATGGTGGCCCGAACCAGTATAAATCTTGTGTCCCTCGTGTTGTTCATCGTTTTAGCTTAGATTCTCGCGAGGCGATCGGACGTGGATTGGTAGGGGGAAGATCTTCACGCGCACCCCAGAGTTAGAACCTTAAGGGTCTGCCGGAACCCAACATCCGATATTTGGCACGCCAGGTAGGGGTGTGCCAAAATCTTTCTTCTTCCGTCCGGCATCCTGCCGCTTCATCGCCTCCATGTCCGGTGATCCAACGGCCAACTCCGACCGCTGGGCGGCATGGCCTGCCCATGACGTGCCGCCTGCCCAAGGTGACCTCAACCCCGCACCTCAGGCAGCCCGTGCCCCGCAGAGCTCTACGGGGTGCGGGCGACATGGTCAAGCGTCGCCTGCCCTCACCCCGCAGCAGGTACGATAGGCAGCGAGGGCCTCAAGCCATGCTGCAGCCACAGCACCGCACACCCGATGGGAGCAGGCGAACATGAAGGCCGCGCTCACAGTGGCGCGAGAGCTGCTGCGGTGGCGATTGCAAGAAAGCGACCACGATATGCTGCTGGAACACGTCGTCGAGCTCCTGGATGCCGTTGCTTCAGGGGCACCCCCGTTCTGCATCCAGCTTCCACCCCAGGCCCCGGGCGGATCACGAGGCGGGCCAATCCGTGCCCACGCGCCCCCGGGCGCACCTCAAGGCTTCATCAACACCAGCCTGGCCATCAGCGCCGGACGACAAGCTGCGTCGGCACCACCCCTGGTAAGCGAGGGCATGCGCATCACTGCCTACGACCCTAATGGGCCGCCGCCCTACCAACCCCAAGATGGAGCTTCAAGTCGAACTGTATGGCGCGCGGAGCACTATGGCGAGGCCTTTGGGGTGGTGACCCCGGAGGCCTATGTGCCCCGCATGGTGGATCGAGGGTACGCACTGGAAAAAGACCACGGCTCGTTCCTCGGGCCAGGCTGGGAGGAAGAGGCGCCAGAAGCCGAGCTCTTTCAGGAGCCTCACGGAAGCCTTAACAACCATGCCGGCGGCAGCAACTACCATGTACTGCTAATTCCTCAGGAGCAAGCTTATGCTAACCATGGGTTGCAGGAGGTTCAGGTTGCTGCAGCGGATGGTTGCCCCAGTGCAGCAGACTCCCTCCCCTCAGGAGGAGGGCACTGGGGGTAGCAAGAGAGGGGCCGGGAGCCAGGCTCCTCCCCACGGCATGCGGAGCAAGGCGTTCTTAGGAGGTAGGCCCTCTGCCGGGGAGGTGCCCTAGGGCCTGCCCCCGGCAGAGGACCCGTGGTCATGGGGGGAACCGCTGGCGTCCCCTTTTCCCCCATTGGCGTCATCCTGGTTTCCGGTCACCGTCGATGGTGGTCAAGGGTGGCGCAAGGCAGGGCCCTCATCTGGTGGTCAAGGGTGGCGCAAGGCTAGTACCTGTGAAGAAGGCCCAGTGCCTATGAAGCTCGCCGCCTGTGACACTCTCACGTAATAATGAGTTGGGGCTGTACACACCCCGGAGTCTTCGGAGAGCCGCCCTCGGGCCTCGGGGGCTCCCTCCCACGCCAAGTGGCAGCACTTAGCTCCGTGCTAGTGAGAAGACGTCGAAGACTAGACTAGGTGCCAGACACGGCCTTTTGCTTTTTGCTTCCTTTCGTGCAAACAAGCTTTCTTGTTTCGGATCTAAGTTGAAGTCGAATTTGTGTTTGCGTATGCGGGGAGGGGTGTCGTGTCTTATTCGTGTGCTTTCTCGTGCTCCGATTTCTGTTCAAATTGGAATTCACACTAGCTGCCTCCCTCTCGCGAGCCCCTCGTGAGTAGGGCAAGGCCCAGCATGTGCGCCCGCCGTCCCGAGGCCGGCGTTCGCTCCAGCCAGGCTCTCGCCGTATGGACAAACGGGACCCTCATGAGGCACTCGGATGGACATTGCGAGCCTACTCGAGGCTCGCCAAGACAAAGGTAAAACCACGACAACCTACTCGTCGCGAAAATCATGGCATCATGCAGGCACCCATCCGGCGTCGATCTCGACAACACATAGGCAACAATCTTTTTACATGAGGGGCTTCCCCTCCCAAAATGCTCTCACAACCTTTAGGACCACGCCCGAGTCTCTTACTGCGCAGGACAAATAGCAGGGGGAAGCGTGGGATCAATCGGACATGTCGCTCACCGCATCCCCCAGGGCGTCCCCGGAGGCGTCGCTGGCACCACCGTCTTTGCCGCTGGCCTCCCCATCGCCATCATTGGCACCGTCTTCACCGCCGTTCACCACGTCGCCTTCGTCAGCAGCAACGATCACCCCGTCGTCATCAGAAGTGAAGGCCCGGACGAGTGCATCTACATTGTCCTCCACCCACTGCGCTAGGTCACCTCAGACGGCCTCAGGCACCGGGGCGATGGCGGCGTCGAAATCGAAGAGGGGGTCGATGTTTTGCAGATAGATGAAGACGTGGGAGAATGCCCGCGCGAGCAGGCTGCGGCTCCATTCCTCCACCAGCTGGCGAGACCTCTCAGAGCGGCTCTCCAGATGCGTCACCACGTCAGTGAAGAACTGGAGATTGCCGGCGTAGTTGGTCACACGCGGCTCCTCAGCGGCTGCCTCGCAGATATTGCCCAAGGCCGCGTTGGCCCTTTCCCTGATTGTCCGAAGCATGGGTCCACGCATATGTTCCAGCGTCTGCCGCTGGTGGATCTCGTCCGCATTTTGCGGTGCAACGGCCTCGGCATCATCAACCCACCGTTGAAGAAGAAGCAGTTCGGCGCGGGAGGAGGCCAGCTCGGCCTGCGCCGAGCATAGTGCGGTAGTAGTGGCCTTAGCTCGCTGTGTGGCTTTAGTCAGCCTGGTCCTGAGAGCAGCAGTCCTGCCCGCAGCTTCAGCCTTGACCAGCTCCAGCCGCTCTTCATACTCGCGCTCAAGGCCAGCGCGAGCTTCTGCCACACGACGGTCGAGCTCTTCCTGGATCAGGACCTCCCGCGCACCGATGTCGTCCTCCGCTTGGGTGACCTGGCGCTCCCTCGTCTCCAACTGCTCAAGATCAAGGTTGCGCTCGGCAACCTCCAATGTCAGCGCTTCCTCGCGCCTCCGGAGCTCCTCCTCTTCAGCAGGCGCCCCTTTCTGCGACGCAAGGGCGGCTCGGCGCAACTCCACCTACTGCTCTAGGGAATTGCACCAGTCTTGAAGCTCCCGCACGCGCTCCTCCACAGCTTCGCGTCGCCTATCAGCCTCCTGAGCCTCCTCAATGGCCCGGGAGCAGGCCTCCCAAGAGGCCATCAGGGATGCCTCAGCCTTGGCATTGTCGAGGTCACGCTGATGGCACACGAGACCAATAGCCGCCTTCAGCTTGTGCCGCTCCTCGACCAGCCGCAGGCCTTCAGCTTCAAGACGCGCGTCCATGCCCGCAAGCTCTGCCCCAAGCTGACTCACTGCGTCTGTCGCCTTCTAGAGGAACTCCCGGCAGACGGTGTTGCGCTCCCGTGCATGCTGGAGCACGTCATCAACGTCATCCTCCGTGATCGACGCTGGCGAAGGACCTTGGAGTGGTTCGCCCCCTCTCGGCAGGGGGCTGGGGGCTGGCGCCCCCACAATCGCTGAGCAGGCCCCGCAAGGTACCCAGCCAGGCGCCGACCCACCTCCCGATGAGGAACCGAAGATTGACTCCAACCACTCGCCGCCTATGATCAGCGGAGGAGCCCGGGGCAAGCTGGTTGTGCCCGGGGAGAGCTCACGAAGGAGGAGCGGCAAACAAGGAACTACAAGAAGGGGGGACTTACTCGTCCACGACGAAGTACTTGCTGTGCTTCAATGGGCGGTACGGACGATCATCACCACCAGAAGCCTCCTTCCTCTTGCGGAGGGCCTCGAAATCTATGCGGTACCGGCCCAAGCTCGCGACATGAGGGCCGACGCACGGCATAGGAGCCGAAGCATCAGGACGGCCTACATCAAGGGCACCAGCCTGAGAGGAGCGATCAGGTGCCACCTTTTGGTGGCCTGCCGCGGCCTCGGGGGGCTCCGGCCTCGGGAGCCGCAAGTCGTGCCCCCTCGTCAGGCACCACCTTGCGGGGGGCTCCGTAAGCTTCGGAGGATGACGCCCTGGGAGCCCCGTGCGACATCAGGACCTCGACATCAGGCCCCCAGCTCCTGCCAATGCTTGCCTCCCTGCAACGACTCCTGAGGCAAGGCCGGCACGGGCGGCTGGGGGAAGGACCGCAGCAACCGGGTTCTCGCGTGGGCCCGCGAGGCCAGCCAGGCACAGCCCCCATTTGTCGAAGCGGCATCTGCCTCACGAACACGACCCTGTTTGTGCAAAGATACAACAGGGCGCCACCATGACGGATGCTGCCAGGAGAGGGGTCGCTAGTCAGAACCTTCAGCACCTTCTTCAGCATCTCAGGCACAAGATCCTCTTCCTGGAGCCTCATACGGTCCTGATGCCCGAAGTAGGTCTACATTGGGCGGGAATGGCCTTGGAGGAACTCCTTCACCACCTGGGGCGCCGTCACCCCGAGCTTCCTCAACCTTTCGAAGCGATGCCAGCCGAAAGCAAGTTGGGGGCTCGTAAGCTCCTCGTGACCCCAACCGGGATTGGTAATAGCAGGCAATGTCGGGTGCGCGAGCAGGGGGCTGGGCACCCCAACGTCCATGTATAGCCATCGCTCCCGGAACCCGCTGGCAGAAGATGGGAGGCCAAAATCGATCCTCGAGGCGGCCGTCTCCGGCACGGCCTGGAAGCTCACGCATCCCGAACACTGGGAAGGATCAGACAGGCGCAGAGAGAAGAAGTGGCGCAGAAGGGCAACGGAAGGAGGAATCCCCACCATGCCCTCGCAGACGAAGGCAAAGCCAGCAAGCAGAGTAATAGATTGGGGGCCAAGATGCATCATGTGGATCTGATAATGGGACAACACCGCATTGAAGAAATCGGAAAAGGGGGGAACTAGGCCCGCCCACAAGGCGTCGGCAAAGAATCGGACCTCCGTGATGATCCTGTCGAAGGAGGCATGGGACGCAGGCCAGACCGTCGTCCTCCCACACTCATTGAAGCTGGAGGCGAGCGCAGAGCAGACATTCTCCAAGGCTTCCAGGTTGAGTATGAGTGACTTATCGATGGTGGGAGCAGCCGCCGGAGGCGCGCTGGACGAAGGCGCAGGTTTCTTCCCCTTCTCCTTTTTCGTTGGCGCCATGGCAATGGAAAGGGGGAAGAACTCAAGATGGATTGGAGGCAGAAGCAGAGGCTCGAGGAGGAAAAGAGAACAAGGAGCATGCAGGCAGCAAAGGGAGAATAACTGTGTACAATCCTCGTGGCCGCCTAGCCAGGCGCATAATGGGGGAGCGTGGGGAAGCGGAGACGCCCACGTCCAATCAACCGCCTCGCGGCACCCAAGGCCGCAGGATGATGGGGCCGTGGCGCTCCGCACTTGCCCCTTCGCTTCTCTGCTAAGCCAAGTCCGAGCGCGCCTTGGGCCCGGGGGCTACTGTCGGTGTTCTGGAAATGGGGGTCCCCAGACTTGCCTGCCTGCGGCCTGCGGCATGGCTCGAGTGGTGGCCCAGTACGGCCCATCTTCATCAACGCAAGACTCAAGACCCTCGCGAGGGGCCAAGCCTGGCGGGGCGGATGACACGAGGCTTCCTCAGGAGCGGCCTCACCAGGCAGGCTCGCGAGGAGGCAGAGAGATCAAGGCAGGGGTACCTTGCGAGGTGCTCTTGACGCAAGCTGTGATGATCATGACCAGGCGGGCGCCAGGCGGGCGCTAGCCCGCGCAGTGTCCTTGTTTCCTCTTTGGTGCAAAGGGGGCAAGCATAGGCGTGGAGTACCGAGCCATCAGGCAAAGGTTGCCATTTCAGTGCAACGAGACCAAGACCAGCAGAGCGGCAGGATGGAGGTCACCGTCACTACTAGGAAAAGGCCTACTAATGGCACGCTGGTTTTGCCTACTAATGGCGCATTACTAGTGCGCCATTAGTAGCACGCCACTAGTATTTTTTACTAATGGCGCACCACTGATGCGCCATTAGTATCTGGTATACTAATGGCGCACCAAGCAATGTGCCATTAGTTTTCCCACAGTGCGCCACTAGTGTCTTCTATACTAATGGCGCACCACATGGTAGTGCGCCCATTTTTTTAATTTTTTTCTTAATCTCAGGTCACTATTTCACCTATGAGATATCCAACACATATATATACAACAAGCATCCATATAACAATCATAGCCAACACACAAGTTCCATCATATATACATACATAGCCAACACACAAGTTCCATCATATATACATACATAGCCAACACATAGTTCCATCGTTACATATTACAAAAGTTTCACATTGTTCATCCAACACCGTTATCCATAAATTCACAAAAGTTTCACATTGATACAAAATAAAAACACAAATGGAAAAGAAGCACTCCATCCATGCAAGCTTCCGTGAAATAAATCAAATCTGCAAAATGATAAACAAGAAGTTAGAAGAAGAAAAAGAAGAAGACTAGAAGAATACTAGAAGAAGAAGAACACAAGAAGAAGAATAAGAAGAATTTTGGAAAAGAAGAATAAGAAGAAGACTATAAGCTTATTATTTAAACTTGATCTGCTAACATAAGTTATTTTGGAGCTAACCTATAGGAAACTAAGCATATAAGCTCTAAGTTAGTATATTAGAGCCAACTTAGGTAAAACGCAGCTAACCTATGTCATTTTGGAAAAGAAGAAGAATAAGAAAAAGACTATAAGCTTATTATGTAAACTTGATCATTTTGTGCTAACATAAGTTATTTTGGAGCTAACCTATAGGAAACTAAGCATATAAGATCTAAGTTAGCATATTAGAGCCAACTTAGGTAAAAATGAAGCTAACCTATAGGAAACTAAGCATATTAGAGATAACATAGGTAACTAAGTATATATATCATTTTGGATAACTAACCAATAGGAGATCTGACATACCTGACAAAGTTCAGTTCTCATGCATTGTTCTTCTCCTTCTCCTTCTCCTTCCTCTCCCTGATGCGCCTAGAGCGGCGAGGCGGTGGAGGCAGTGGAGGCAGTGGGATGTAGTATTCTACCACAATTGGCGTGGTCATGTCGCCCAGCTGTGGGATCGCCGGCGCCACCACCGGTGCGTGGTCATTGTCAGGCACCACCACCATCGCGAGGCCACCTTCAGGCACGACCATCGCTAGGTCATCCTCAGCCACCTCCATCTCTTGCCCATGGTCAGCCACCACCATCTCTTGCCCTTGGTCAGCCACCACCAGTGCTAGGTCATCATCAGCCTGATGCCAATCGTCATCCTGCAGCTCCTCATCCCCACTCTGCTCCTCTTCTCCCGCACTCCAGTCCGGATCATCCTTCTTGTTGTCTATGCTGCTGCCAGAATCGCTGCTACTTTCGCTACAGCCAGAATCGCTGCTGCTTTGGCTATAGCCAGTGTCGCTGCTGCTGCTCCCATTACCTGTCCAAAATGCAACAATGACCGTTAACAATCGATGTGAGACAAAGCCAAATGTAGAGGAATAAGAAGAGGTAGAACGTACCGGCATCATCATCGGCAGCGTAGCGCATGCGACACATAGTCGTGTTGAACACCTTCACGATGAGCATGGTGGCGTCGTCATCGTACCTGAAGAGAAGGAAGTACCCCAGCCGCAGGTCGTAGGCACGGTAGAACTTCTCTCACCCACAAGACAAGTACATGTGGCCCTCCTTGATCACCAACTCCACATCCCAATGCCTGCGAAACGCGCTGCCGGCCTGTTGTAGCTTCACATTATTTGGCGGATCTTCACCCATCAGCATGTTCATAAAACTGTCAGGTAGCCTCTGCAGTTTGGGACAATGAGTGATGTAGCAAACAACAGATATCATAATGAGATGGGTGAAGGGGAGATCTCTCGTTTTATATACCTGCGTCATGGATGATACTGAAGTCTCAAGTATGATAGTGAAGAACTCGGAAGCATCCAACTCGTACTGCGGTGTCGCAGAGCGGCGGTGGCTGCTTCCCGCCATCTCTGATAAGCAGCAGAAGAGACCAATTAGTACCCTTACAACAGATCATAAAACATGCATGATAACAGACATTAGTCGCAAGTACCCCATATGTCCTATTTTTAGCAAAGTCATGCTAAAATTCACGGAAAATTTCAGCATTACCTTTGCTGAAAATAGGACATATGGAGTACCCGAATTTGCCGGAACGGAAGTTAATCGACATTCCGGCAAACTCAAGGGCCTCTCGGGGTACCTGCAATATTATTATCCCCGCGTAATAAAGTCGCCAATGGGTCATTTCAGAAGATCACAAGTAGCATCATCACAAGTACAACATCATCTATAGCTTTATATTAACAAAGCACCAGCACATATACAAAAGACCACTTATGCCAACCGTATGGTTTATATCAGATTCAGAGTTAAAAACAGGAAAAACTTTTTGGCCAATAACACAGCTCACAGTAAATCTTCAGACTAAAGAAGCAACATATTTTTTTGGCAAACAAAACAGAATACTTGCAGGGCTCACAACGTACAATTGCACTAAACTACAACTTTGCTATTCAACAATGGTATACCTAAGAAGACCAAACCGCTGCTGTTATAATTACTTACTGCCGCTGTTATAATTACAAAACAACATATTGGCGGGGGAGATTTATGATTTGGGTACACTGAGTTACAAAAATAAGATTCTACAGTATATATATATATATATAACATAAAGTCCAATCGTAATGACAATTAGAGAAAAAATCGTATTCCGTACTTCATAGCGATAATGCCTAGACTACTTTAGTGCAGTTACAAATATTAGAAGAAAATTCACCTTCCACCTGCCGCAAATTGGTTGCTATACTAATGCTCCCAGCCTCCTCTCGTCAGCTGCTAACCTGCCATATCAGTATGAAAATTCAGCACCAACAAACAACACTATAATTAACTGGCCTATAATTAACTCTTCAGTAGCAAGACGAATAGAGAGGCAAAATTTAAACAGTACAATGCCCACCTAGTCAATACAGAAACTTAATTATAGTTCATACAGAAATAGAGAATAGATTATTTGTCATGCCGAGAAATAGAGAGCAGGCACAATACAACCACCATTCTTAGTCTCTCAAAAGGATCTACTAGCTGTTAATCATGCAGGAACTTAACATCACACACATAGCAGCAGCGCATACATGCATAAAATTCAGTTAAAACCTCGAGCTTTGTATGGATTGGAAGAGGGGGAAACAGCAGCAATCTTCCTTCTCTTGTCAATTGCAGATTCTCTCCTCTTGGAACTTTTCCTTCTAGATTCTTGGTCGATGCCTGCGGTAGGCCTCTTGGAACTTTTTTTTAAGGAAACTAGTGACGGGGAGGGCTACAAATTTTTTGACCATGCACACAAACAAAGTGAAAAATGATTCAGACCTACTAGATATTGCTTAAACGGTAGCCTCAATACGTACACATGGAAGTTCAAAGAATGCCACTGTCGATCTTTTCAGACTACTAAATCAAACTGAACAAAAGCATCAACTTGTTTTGATGTACAAGCGAAGGGACATAGAGGGAGATTGGTGCAGGAGCTGGCTGCTTGTCATAGCGTTTGCTGAAGACGCATCAGCCCAATCTTCAGATGCGTGCACCGCTGCCTGCACAAGTCCCAGCACGAAGGAGCACGGACGGACACAAGTGGGGCACTTGGACTGCTAAAGTGGCTGCCGGAGCAATGTCCTACGGAGGGCAGCGACCGTAGCTGGACAGCAACGTGCAAGGGACGCGGCGTCGCTTGCGCGTAGGATGGCCGGCTGCGGTGAGTGGGATTTGGCCGGGGGCTCACGATGCAGGTTGCCTGGCCACGCGCACGCATAGTGGAGCGACGGTGGTGCCATGGGCAGGTCGCGGGGGCGCCATGGGAAGGTTGCAGGGGCACCCTGGGGCAGGTCGCGGTGGCGGTTGACGGCAGATGGAGGCCACCTCCACAATGGAAGCAGGGGAGGAAGGCCAGCGACGATCTGAGTCGGCGGGGTCGTCCGGGAAGGAGGCCACGACGCGCAAGAGACCGTGGAAGTTGGAGGTTGGGGCGACGACGCCGGTTGCCAATGGATCCAGGAGTTGGCGGGGCTGATGGAGCTGGGGCGGTGCGGGGGCGCGAGGCCTCGTGTCGCCGCCGTGGGTGCTAGGACAGTGGGCGGGGCTGACGGCGGCAAGGAGGGCAGAGGGGAGGTGGAGGGCGCGGC